>NW_027441456.1:0-150000 GCF_964195595.1 Calonectris borealis | reverse complement strand
CTTGTGTTTCTATGTATCATGTGTTTTGTCCCTTGCATTATCCAACTAATACGACAAATGATTGATACCTTGCTGCACCAACATGTACTACGAATGGTAGAATATCGTCGTGTTCCAACCACGGACCACGCGGTGCCATGTATACGGAAGGGTTAAAAGATGGGATTTTGGTCCATGGATGGACACTGGATGAGAAATAGATAGCTAAGAAAACTGCAGTCAGCATAGAAAACAGGCGGTTTATTGTTCTGCTGTCATCAAAGGAATCTTCGAAACCCACTCTAAAACAGAGGGGACACACCTAGGACAGCTGACCCCAACTGACCAAAGGGATATTGCATACCAGACGACGTCATGCTCAGCATATGAAGCTGGGGGAAGAAGAAGGAAGGGGGGACGTTCGGAGTGACGGCGTTTGTCTTCCCAAGTCACCGTTACGCATGATGGAGCCCTGCTTTCGTGGGGACGGCTGAACACCTGCCTGCCGATGGGAAGGAGTGAATGAATTCCTTGTTGTGCTTTGCTTGCCTGCACGGCTTTTGCTTTACCTATTAAACTGCCTTTACCTCAACCCACGAGTTTTCTCACTTTCACCCTTCTGATTCTCTCCCCCGTCCCACCAGGGGGGAGTGAGCGAGCGGCTGTGTGGGGCTTAGTTGTTGGCTGGGGTTAAACCACAACACCTGGAGAGGACAGAGGAGAGAACAAACCTCACCAACCAAGGGTTTTGTTGGTCTGTGATACCTCTGATTCTTCAACGATTCAGAGGGTCAGATTGGAGTGGAAAAGGGTGGTCCCACTCATTTGTGCTTTCCCTTATCTTGTAGATATTAAAAATGCCCAAGGGATTGGTAAATCTGTTCAACAGAAGAAACAGGTCACGTGACTATTACTTTGGTTTGCATCTCTTTGTTTTCAAAACCACTCAAAACCACAGTGACGCTGTAAAGGGAAGGTCCCTTTACAGACCACAAGGAGGGCTCTGAGCCCAAGTCGGCCACCTGCCACACCAGCGCAGCTCCCTCAGGATATACCTTTCACAGCCTGCTCAGCTGGAAGCCTCCGCAGCGCAGGTCGTCTCTCAGCAACCCAAGGGGAAGAGGGGCCTCCAAGAAGCGGGGAGAAGGGGTCTGGTTTTGGTACAAGCAGAAGACAGTCCTGAGAAGAGGGATTCCTGCCCTCCGGTCCTGGCCCTGGCATTAACCTCACCATATTCCTCTGCTGACTTCTGGCTGCAGATGGAGCACGGCGCGACTCCCCCTGCACGCTTTTGCTCTTCCAGCCGACGGCTTGAGCAGGGCTGGGCCATCCCCACAGCGTGCTGGGAGCTGGAGCCCTTCACCCCACAGCATGCTGGAGCTGCAGTCCTTCATCCCACGGCATGCTGGGAGCTGCAGTCCTTCACCCCATGGCATGCTGGCAGCTGCAGTCCTTCACCCCATGGCATGCTGGGAGCTGCAGTCCTTCGCTCTGCAGCTCCACTCCCTGGGAATCATCACCCTCTGGGAGTACCACGACGACAGCTCCTAATTACCTGTCCTGAGAGCAGCTTCCACCGCCTGTCCCCTGCCGCCCACCAACAAGAACAGCACTGTACTCTCCCGAACCTTAACCTGAACCCAAACTCTAACCCGAGCCCCTAACCCAAACCTCTAACCCTATATGCTACACATAGAATCCATTGTCCAAGTCTGAGAATAAGATTGGATCAAGCCACACCTAAGCTCCATCAGGAGTTCAGAGAGCAAGGGGGTCTTCTCTGAACCTCATGACCCAACGGGAGGGTCTGCCTTACCCTTTTCATCCTCGGTCTCTATGTAAATCATTCTAGATCAATTCTTAACTTGATTTTCCTTTATATGTTTCATCCGTGTCGTAAGGGATAGAGTGAACCTTGCCATCGAACTCTGTTAAGTCGCACTTTTATAAATTTCTGTGAAAATCACTTTCTGCTAATACCTTTGACAGTGGTTCTTTAAGCGGCCTCTAAACCACTCATTCATGACACCGCTCACAGGATTTTATTCACAGAAAATGAACCCAATATATTTTTCAGGTTCATCAATTATTAAAATGCAGTCAGGGCCCGGCACAGCTAATACAACCAATGCCTCTAGAAAGGACTCTGCACCCCTTCAATCTAGGGAATGGCATTTGGGTAAAAGCACACAAAAGGAAGGATAATTTACCTCCTCGGTGGAAGAGACCATTTTATGTCTTGCTAACCTTTCTCAGCAGTACAGGTGGAAGAAAATTCAACTTGAATCCATCACTCCCACCTGAAAGCTGCAGCCGGTCTGGTTATAGAAGAAATCTGATTAACTGTATTCTTCTCTCTGAATAGTCTCGTTTAGCATTAGTAGCTTAGCAGTAGCAGCTAAAGTAGTCGAAGCCTTAGGCCGCAAGAGCTGACGGAGAGTAAACTTTTTTGATAAAACTAATGCTGCTAACAAAGAACCAGCTGAATCCAGCAGATACGAGCAGAATGAAGAAGATAAGGACCAAGGAGACAATTCTAAGAGAATGAAGTAACTTCAGAAGAAGGCCAGACCAGCCACAGTGAAAACCAATAGGAAATCAAGAGCACCGACCAGAATTAAGTGATTGGACTTGGGGATCAGGTGATGGGTGTCATTGAGAAGCATGGATGGGGGTAGGGGTCCCTCTCTGGAGGCACCCAGCACGATCTTTAACCTGAGAACTAATAAAAGAGGAATTGGAAACTTTGAATTGAGGCTTTGAACCCTGAAATTAGGTTTTCTGCCATAAAGCGATGCTTTGGTACCAAACGCTAAGGCTTTGCACTCTAAAAATGGGTCTTTTGAAGGTCAAAATGAGAGTTTGGGCCATCCAAATTGCAGACTGAAATCTAAAAGTGAGGCTTTGGTCCCTGAAGAGAAGGCTTTGGAAGCTAGAAATGAGCTTTGGACCCTAGAAATGAGGCTTTGGCCTCTAAACCTGAGGCTTTGGAACTTCAAAATCAGAACTGGGGCCTTAAAACTTATGCTCGGGGCCCTTAAAATGAGTCTTGGAACCTGAAAAGGCGGGTTTGGAACTTATACATGAGGGTTTGTACCCTAAAAATGAGGTTTTGGGACATAAAAGGAAGGCTTTCAACCCTAGAATCAAAGCTTTGGCCTCTAAAAATGAGGCTGGGGGACAAAGTGCCACTGCCCCCCCTCCCTTGGCAATGGTGGACTCACAGTTGAGGATGGCGGCCCTCTTGCAGAGCCGGGCGCTGGCGGCGGCAGGGGGGAAAGGGGTCAGAGGTGGCGCCAGGCGGCCTCGCTGTCGCACACCTCGTGCAGGTAGCGGCAGGTCTGGCCCAGTCTCAGCAGGTGGGGCAGCGTCAGGAAGGAGATGATGTGCAGTAGCTGTGGGGAGAGAGGCGTGGAGAGCATCAATCCTGGGACCCCCCCTGCTTTCAGGGGGAGACCCCAGCCCCACTATCCCCCCCTGCTCAACTCACCATCTCAGGGGGGTGGGTGGCGGCCATGTCCTCCCCCTCCTTGCCACCCTTCAGGCTGCCGTGGGGTCGCTTGGTCTGCGGGGAGAGGATGTGGGTGAGGGGACGGTGGGTGGCCCCATGGCAAGCATCACTCCCCACCCACCCTCGTGTACCCCACCGCCATCCCGGTGGCCTCACTGTCCCGCACTCGTTACCGCCGGTCGGATGTCAGAGGCGATGGCGGCGAGAAGCCCGGTGGCCCATGGCTGCCGTCTAGTGGCACGGTCATGGGATACTGAGTCTCTGTAAGACGGTGGCTCCCATGCAGACGGGGGGTCCCAGAACATGGGGGCGGACGGGGAAGGGGGGAGGAGAGGTGGGGGGAGGGGTAGCAGGGGGGAAGAGGGGCCCCGGGCCTGGGCCGGGGGCTGCTTGGCCTCAGGGCAGGCCCCACGTGCGCCATGTTGAAGCTCGGCCTGGCCGCCGGCCGAGCCCGCCTTCTTTTCACATGGGTCTTCGCTGGCATAGGTCGGGAGGACTGCCAGTCTCTTCCCCTGAGGTGATGCTGCCTCGGACTGATGCCCTAGGCTGCCACTCTGCCCTGGTTTGGGGCCTGCTCTTACCTGAGGGCTGCCTGTGATTGGCCACCGGGGCTGCCACTCTGCCCTGGTTTGGGGCCCAGCCTCCCCTGAGGTGATGCTCTCTCTGATTGGCTGCCTGAGGGGTCACTCCTCCCACGGTCCCCGCCCTCCCTGAGGTGATCTTTCCTCAGATTGGCTGCCGGGGATTTCCCCCTTGCTCCTCCCACCGGAGGGCTCAGACAGCTTATCAATCATCCGTGTGCCGCTCTCCAGCCAGGCGTGATTGGTGGAGCCAGCACGGCCCACCCCGACACCTTGCCCAGTCTTTTCAACTCTTGCCACCTCTCCTGCAGGCCTCAAAGCTTGATTGGTTGGTTAGGTATCAGTCATGTGCCTTGCCCCCACCTCCTCAAATGTGATTGGCTGTCCTGGGTCCACTGACTCCCCACAGACTTCTGGGCAGATGTTGCCAGGCAACCAGCTCCGCCTTCAGGGTTTAGACCCTCAAAATGAAACTGCGGGCCCTAAGAAAAGGCTATGGGTCACAACAGACAGGTTGGGACCCTAAAAATGAGCATTTCTGCCCTAAAAAGGCGGCTTTGGGCACTAAAAAGGATGGGCTGGATGCTAAAACTGACACTTTGGACCCTGCAAAGGAGGGGAACCTCTTGGTTCCCATCTGAGCTGGCTTTGGTGCCCAATAACTCCATGCAACAGACCACCTCTCCTGTCCTGAGCGACCACCGTAACAGGTGGAGCCCAAAGCCGTGGAGCAAAGGAACTCCATGGACATTTGGTGGACATTTTGTGGACATTTCACAGGGGTGGTCCATGGGCTGAGGGAACGATACCTGTGTGTTATAGCAAAGGATGGGAAGGGGAGTGGTGATTCACAAGGAGGTATTGGATAGTGTGGGTCCTGAGCCTGACGTAAATGGTATGGAATAAGGGTGGAGAAAGGACTGTCGTGGTTTAACCCCAGCCGGTAACTGAGCACCACTCAGCTGCTCGCTCACTCCCCCCAGAGGGATGGGGGAGAGAATCGGAAGGGGGAAAGTGAGAAAACTCGTGGGCTGAAATACAGACAGTTTAATAATTGAAATCAAATCAAATAATAATAATAGTAATAATAAATTGTAAGGAAAAGGAAAATAACAAAGAGAGAGAAATAGAACCCAAGAAAGACAAGTGATGCAAATGAATACAATTGTTCACCCAGCCAGTCCCCAAGCGGCGGACCCCCGCCAACCTCCCCCCGAGTTTTATTGCTGAGCATGACGTCATATGGTATGGAATATCCCTTTGGTCGGTTGGGGTCAGCTGTCCCGCCTGTGTCCCCTCCCAGCTTCTTGTGCACCCCCAGCCTCCTCGCTGGTGGGGTGGGGGGAGAAGCAGAAAAGGCCTTGACTCTGTGCAAGCACCGCTCAGCAGTAACGAAAACAGCCCTGTGTTACCAACACCGTTTTCGGCACAGATCCAAATCATTGACCCATACTAGCTACTCTGAAGAAAATTAACTCTATCCCAGCCAAAACCAGCACAGCTCCCCAGTACAACAGAGGATTTTGATGCCGGGACAAATAACGACTTGCCAGCTTGGCAGAGTGCGGGTGCCTTTTCGTGCCCTGAGATGCCCTCCGGGTTTTGTGGTCTAGCGGGGCAGCTGGGGCTTTGTTGCAAGGCCACCCTGCGTCTGGGTGTGCTGTCCTGCAGGCAGCGGCAGAGGCCAGGAATTACACTGTCTGCTCAGCACACTCGGGCTGGTCCCCATGGGAAGGACACCATAGGACTGAGCTTCTTGTTCCAGCTTTATTAGAAAAAAAAAAAAAATTAAAATAGGGCCACTTTCCAGAGGAGAATTGCACTTCTCCAAGGTTCAGCAGGGCCAGCAGCACAGCGACCGCAGCCTCCATCTTGATGGTGGCATTTCTGGTGTCAGGAGGAAGACGGTCTGAGTAGCCAGGGAGCTGACTGAGGGTTCAGGGTCCTTCTGCAAGGGCAGCAGGGCTGCAAGAGAAGGAAGCAGAGCAGGTGTGAACCCCCACTGCCTGCAGAGACCCCCAGGAGTCCCCTCCAGACCATGCCAGCCCCACCCATCTCTTTCCCTCACCAGGAGGAGCAGGTGAGACAAAGAGACCAGCTGGAAGCCGCTGCTCAGGAATGCCCCATGCGCCCCTGACATGCTCCTCTGCCCCTGAAGCGTTTTCCTGGAGCAGGGCCAAGCACAGCAGCATCCTGCCCAGGCTCTGTCCCCTGCCCCACCAGTCCCGGCAAGCACAGCACCGCCCCTACTCACCATTGCAGATATCCCACAGCTTCTCCAGACTTCGCTTCCTCAGCTTCCGTGCGGCAAGCCCTAGGCACAGAGCTCCTGTCACACCTCCTGCTCCCCAGCACGCTCCCAGCAGCACGGCCCGCGGCTCTGCCAGCGCGGCTGCACACCCTCCTCCCCCTCAGCAGGGCTGACCCCAGGGAAGGACAGGACCCGAGGGCAGTGGGACTGGGCAAGGCTCCCAGCGAGCCCACCTGCGTGGTGGGCCCTGCACGGGGCAGCCGGGGCTCTGGCAGCCCCAGGGCTGCCCCTTGCTGCCAGTGCAGTGGAGGGGACTGGGGGCCAGGCTGCCAGAAGAGGGACCCTGGGGGCTGGCGCTCACCGATGAACCTGACGGCCGCGTCTCGCAAGGTGGCCTGACTGTCCTTCAGGTACGGCAGGCTCTGACACACATATTCTCCCACCCTGCTCCTGTCGTGCCGTAGCTGGAGAGAGCACAAGGGCACGGGGCTGATAAAGACCCTCCCCAGCCATCCGGACCAGTCCCTCCTACCAGTGCACTCCTTCCCTCCCAGACAGGAGCCCTGTGGGGCTGAGGTTCAGAGAGAGCCGCAGGCACAGGGGGCCTGGCTGTGCCGAGACCCCTCTGTCCCAAGGCCAGGGCTTACATGTGCCAGGATCTTGTTTAGCACCCTGGGGGCAGGCAGGGGAGAGGGGCCTGGAGAAGAGCCCTTGGGGGCTCCGTGCTTGAGGGCAGGGAAGGAGGATGCAGCTCCAGGCTGTGGGCTCCGGGCTGGAGCAGCGCAGGCGAGGCACAGCTGCACAGCCCTCCCCACGGGCACGCGGGGCAGCCCTCGTCCAGCCGGGTTCTGGGGCTTGGGGATTGTCCTCACCAAGCACTCTCCAATGAGGTGTGTCTGATACGTCTTGGCCAGGTAGCTGAGCTTCCTCCACCCCAGGAACTCTGCACAGGCGAGGAGGGTGTCCCTAGAAGCCTGCAGAGAAGCAGAGGCTGGGAGATGGCACCACAGCCCAGGGAAGGAGACCTGGCATCGTCCTCCTCTTGGCCAGTCTCCGAGCCATTCCCAGCCCCTTGTGGAAAGAGGCAGCGGGGAACAGAGTCTAAACTGGGTTCAGTGCCCAGGGCAGGGACGTGGGGCAGCCACCACCTCAGGCATCTCATGCTGCCGGCCAGCAGAACAGAGGGCCTCAGGAGCTGCTGAGCTGCTGCCAGCGATGGGGCAGACTGCAGGGCAAAGGAGGTGTGGGTTCGTGGCCGTAGGCAGCGAGGGCTGCAGTCCCAGAGACACCGGGGCAGGATGGAGCCAGCAGCACCTCCCACGGGCATCCCCCAGCAGGGCGCTTGGCTCCCCAGCCGGGGCTGCCCCAACCCCTTCACGCCCAGGCGCCAGGTGGGCAGAGCTTTGATCCCGGGATGCAGGGCCAGTCCACTGCTGGCTGCATCTCCCTTCCCACCGCTCTCCCTGCCCCAGGCTGGACAACAAGCTGGCTCTCCACCCCTTGCAAGCGCTGCACCCCTCTGCGCACACCAAGTTCATGGGCCCTATGCAAGGGCACCTGGGGGAGCAGGGGTTTGTTCCTGCAGCAATCCTGCCCTCAGGGCGCTGGGACATGGCCTGGCCCAAACACCTGGGTGTCTCTTGGGCACAGCCCTGGGGGACAGGGATTGGGGCTCAAAGCCCTGGCCTCCCACACCTGCAGGGACAGCTGGGGAAGCCTGTAGGGACTCGTGTGTTCGGTGGCCATGGGCTGCTGCTGAGCCCCGCTGGACCAGGCAGGGCGGGTCTGGGAAATGTCTGTGCCAGGTTCTCCGGCCCTGCTCCTGCTGGGTCTGCAGGGACCCTTCCTCTGGGCTGTGCTGGAGGAGGGCTGAATGGCGAGAGCGGGGCTGGGAGGGGACCCCAGCTCCCCGTCCACCTCTGCAGCAGGCGGCAGGGGGGAAGGAGGAAGGCAGGGGTGGGACCGGTGCAGGGAAGGAGGGAGCAGTGGGACCCTGAGCTGACACACGTTCCCAGATTCTGACATCCAGCAGCCCTTGCCCCTTATGCCCAGGCCACCCCCATGGTGTCAGCACGCCCTTCCCCGCAACACTGGTCGCTGCTCACTGCACCTTGGCCACGCTCTCGGCCTGGTCGTTCATACGGAGGAACAGCGGGAGCAGGACCCTCTGCACTCTCTTCTTCATCTTTTTCTTGATGCTCCTCACCACAGTTTTCATCAGATCTTTGAAGAGGCTGATGGAGAGCTCCCGCACCTGGCTGGACTCCTGGCAGGGAGGAGGACAGGGGGGCTTGAGCAACAGCCGCTCCTTGCCCACGGTGAGCAAGGGCGTTAGCGTGGCTGATGTGAGGGGAGATGCTCCCGAGTCGGGTTCCGAACACAGGGGCCGTGGGCCAGATCCGCAGCTGCGGCTGAACGCCCCCAGGGCCCTGAAAGGCCACGCAAGAGAAACGAGGAGGGGAGCAACCCTGCCTGAGTGCTGCCTGCAGGACTGGGCCCAAGGGCAGACGTCCTTGCAGAGAGCCCACGTGGAGGGCTCAGGCTCCCATGGCAACCTTACGTCATCAAAGAGGGGCAGGAGCTCCTCCGCCAGCTGCAGAGCGAGGAGGCCGGCCTCCTCTCCCTTCATGTGACCCATCGTGTTCCTGAAGAGTACCAGGGCCTTCATCTTGACATCAGCGTTGGCATCCTGCAGGGCCTCCGTGATGTCTGGCAGCAGGACCGGTATTTTTCTTGCCTGTACGAAACACAGAGTTTCCTTATTGTGAAGCGGAGAAAGACCAAAAATGCACCGGTCACTGAGCACCAGCCTCCCGTCCGGCTTCCCAGCAGGTGGCACAGGAGTCACTGCAGCAGCCTCCTGGCAGGCAGTGGCCACCGATGGGGATGCGGGGAGAGCACGAGGAAGGGAAGGCAGTGCAGGAGAGCAGTGTCCCCTGCTCAGACACCCCCTTTTCCGACCAGCCTGAAGGGGCAGATGGGTTGGTAACCCTCTGGGCCTGGAGGGCTCCCCAGGCCCTTCCCAGGCCCCTCCATAGCCCAGAGGGTGGCTGGAGCCATCACCCCACATTCTGACTCCCAGCCAAGGCCAAGCCACCGCATTATCCACTGAGCCCCGGGCCCTGGCTGCCAACATGGCTCCGCTTGACTTCACCCTGCTCACCGTCTCAGGCATCTTTGAAAGCGTGATGAGGCCGCTGAGCACCA
Source organism: Calonectris borealis (assembly GCF_964195595.1). Taxonomy (NCBI): domain Eukaryota; kingdom Metazoa; phylum Chordata; class Aves; order Procellariiformes; family Procellariidae; genus Calonectris; species Calonectris borealis. The sequence goes on along the minus strand of NW_027441456.1, from coordinate 140,471 downwards.
GCGAGAGCATCACCAGGGTTGGATGCCTCAGGTACCTCCGGTCTTTGTAGAGGGCAGCAAACTTCTCTGTTTCAACTCCTTTGTAGGTGCAGACCAGCAGCTGAAACAAAGACAGCAGTGAGAGACTAGCAGAGCCTGCAGGGCTGCCTCCACTGCGCTGGCACAAAGGAGGCACGACACGCGGGCGGTGGCAAGTGTCTCCTCTCCCCAGACTTGAAGTCCCCTCAGCCTGTGCGGAGGCCATGCCTCTGCCCCAGGCCCAGCAACCGGCCTGACTCTGGCTTCCGCCCCTTTCTCTGCCCCTTCCCCAGGTTTCCAGGCTGCAGAGCAGGGCAGGGGGATGCAGGCAGGGGGGAAGCAGAGTAGTGCTGGGCAGGGGCAGGTTTCGTGTTTTTTCCCGGCGGCCAAACCAGCACACGGCAGCCCCAAGTGTCTGGCACGGGGTCTGGCTGGTGCTGGGCAGGTCCCTGCTGACCCTAAGGGGCTGTGTCCGTATGTACTGGAGGAGGTGGCCACTCGGAGGCAGGCAGGAGGGGAGGGGGCCGTGCCTGTTTTCCCTGGGCAGGAGGGGAGGCAGGCACAGCCCTGAAGGTGAGCATGGTCACTCACAGCCAAAAGACAGATGCAGGCGTCCTCCGTGGCACAGCGGAACACCTTGCGCAGCTCCTGGTCCTCGAGCACGCTGAGCAGCTCCATCAAGACGCTCAACAAAGCCCAAGGCGTGGAGATCATCACCTCCCACATGGCCAGGGCAGCGCTGCAGATCCAGAGTGCTCGGTCAGCAGGGCTGCCTCGGCCACTGCACTGTGCCCGGGCCAGCCTCTCCAGAGCCAGGCTGTGCTGCAGCCCTGGCCCTGCCCACCCCCCTCACTTGGGGTGCCCGGGGGCCCTGCCCGTGCAGGCAGGAGGGGGCTGAGGTGCTGTTCCCCAAGGGGCAGGGAGGAGCGTGGTGGTGGTGCTCTGGCTTGGCCAACTTGGGCTGCTGCGGAGCTGGCTGACCCGCTGGGGCTGGGAAGCGTGCTGGGATGGACGGCCCTGCTCCTCGGGGATGTCCTGCACTTTTCCGTGCGTCTGGCAGCCAGAGAGTCTCTGGGCCCCTCTCCCCACAGGGAACAAGCCCTCAAGGCTGTCAGGGCCAGTACCTGTCACACGTCGGAGAGATCTGCAGCAGGCTCCTGACCGCTTCGCTGGGGCACCTCTCGGTCAGCAGGAGGAGGAGTGAGTCCAGGCTGTGCCGGGCTGGCTCCGTGTGGATGTACTCCACAGTGTTGTGGATGTACCTCATGATCTTTGGCACCTGGAGGGGACACAGGGGAGGATGTGTGCAGCCAGCGGAGTGCAGCCATTTCCCAGCTACCACTGAAACTGCTGCCCTTCCCATCCCTCTCTGGTGCCTTGAAATGGCTTCAGGTGCCTGAGAGAGCTGAAGGAGGAACAAGGCCTGACAGGGCTCATGGGCAGGGCAATCCAGCCACAGGGCACCTACCTCTGTCAGCCAGGAGGCAGGGTCTCTCGTGGCCATATCCAGGATGTTGCTGCCCATCTGCCTGTCACAGATGTCGTCTACTGTCAAGGCCTCAATGGCCACGAGGAGAATGTCTGTCCTCTGAGAAGGCTGGAGGTATTCTCCAAACATCTACGGGCGGAAGGAAGGGAGGGAAGCCATGTCATGCCAAGCACCCTGATGGTGCTGCTTGGCTGAGTAGCGTGAGCAGCTCTGGCAAGAGATGCCCGGCAGTGCTGTCAGCAGTGCCCGCAGGAACGCTGGAAGCACGGGCTGCAGTCTCTGCAGGGCGGAGGAGGAGAGCAGAGGGTCCCCCGGGTGAGGGCGGAGGGCTGGGGCCTTGGGACGTGCGTTGCCCTTACAGAGAACCAGGGCTCGCTGGTGGCCAGGAGGGCTGGAGCTGCTGCTGGGACACTGGAGTGCTGCCCTCGCATAGTCCCTGCTCGGGGACAGCAGGAACCCTCTCTCCAGGGACAGTGAGGCCATGCCAGCCCCGCTGACTCTGGGTCCCTTTGCTCACACAAGCCTCCTGCCCATGCCACGCACAAGAGTCCCAGCAAGGCAGAAGCTCATTACCTTGGTCATGTTGCTGCTGTCGAGTGAAGAAAGCACGTGGGTGCCCTCAGAATTGCATCCCGGTTGGAGCTGTGGATGCTCGGGATTATCCTCTGGCAGAGTCTCGCCTACATGGAGGGGAAACACAGAAGAGTCGGTAGGACACAGCATCTTGGCCAACAAGCTTCCCAAACAGAGAAAAGAGCTTTAAACTCGGCACGGCTGAGGAGGGAGGCTGTGCTGGGGCTGACTCCCAGCCCCGAGCAGCCCTGGCATTCAGGCACCGCCACGCCCCTGCCCGTGGGACCCCTGCTGCCAGCGTGCCGAGGAAACGGGATCCCAGTGTCGAGCCGGTGCCGCTCGCTGGCTCCGAGCCTGCCCAGCCCTGGGGGGCCCCTCACTCACCGATCTGCAGCGGCTGGACCACGGACACCTCGTCGGGCTCCGGCGGAGAGCTGCTCTCCTGGGGAGCCTGCACCTCCTCCCAGGCCACCCTGGGGCGGCTGGGGGGTCTCTCCGCCATCCTGCAAAATGGAGGAAAGTGGGGGGGGGCAGGAGAGCAGCTTAAGGGAAACGCTCCGTCGCCGTGGGGCTGCTGGGGACGGCAAGGAAAGTCGTGGGCTGCGCTCAGGGTCTCCTCGCCAGCTCCGCGCTCCTGCCCTGTCCCGTCGCTGTCTTTTCAGACACTGCAGGGCCACTGCCACGCTGGCTATATATCCTGCCCTGGAGTGTCACGGAGTGAGGTCACAAAGGGCCCCATTGTGACCCACCACCCGGGCTGGGAGGGGCAGGGGGTCCACTGCGCGGGGTAGGGAGCCAGCTCGCCATTGGCCCATGAGTCCTCTTGGGGTGCCCCCAGGCCCCCATCTTCCCTTATGTCCCCTCAGGACCTTCCTGGACACTTTGGCTCCTCCCAGAGCCCTGCATTCACACGCCCCAGCATGGCCCCAGGACCTCCCTGGGAGATCCCTGCTTCTCCCCCTCCGTGTAATGCTCTCTTTACATCCCTCTATGCCATCTGGCATCTCACAGTTACGTCCTTTCCCCCACTCTGAAAATCTCTCTCAGTACCAGGAAGCAAAAGATGTTGATGCCTGCTCCTCTCCTCTGATTGCTCTTTGGGGATACAGTTGTCGAGGGGACTCTCAGAGTGTGTATCGCTTACCAGATGCTGTCAGAATAGGAAACCCGAAAGAAATATTCTCTCTCTTTCCTACACTGCCTTGACATCTTTAACCAACGCCCTCACGTGCAGCCTAAGAGACAGAGAACTTGAGGAGTCATTCAGAAAAGTCTTCTCTAAACACATGGATCTCACTGGGATCCAAACCACGCCCGACTCATTTGAACAGCTTCTAAGCTGCTCCTTATTTGTGCCTTTAGAGATTTCTCCAGATTGCTAAGGTGCGCAGCGGAGAGGATAGACAGTTTTTGATGATGTCTGCCACCTCATTGCTTACAGAAGCTCTCATTCACTTTTGTCTTCATCAACCCTGGCTCAAGGTGCAACTCACCCTTTAGAAAGTGAGAAACTGTTGGAGGTGGCAGACCATGAAAGGAGAAAACTAGTTGGCCTGGGGTGAAACCGGTGAGACCATAAAGGCAAAACGTACCAGAGAAAAGATGGGAAAGTAGAGCGTCAGCATACAAGGGGAAAAGAGGGACCAGAAGGGTGCAGCTGAAGATGAGCCGGGGACACCTGGGGTCCCAGTCCAGCAGCCCTGTACCTGCTCCGTGCAGCCTGCCGCAGGACAGGAAACCTGTTGCCCTGACTGCACCGCCTGTGTTTGACTGGCTGCTGCAGTCAGGCGGACCTGGAGTGCTCCCCGACGTCAGCGAAGGGGCACCCTGGAGTGCTGGTTTTGCCTGGGATAGAGTTAATTTTCTTCACAGTAGCTGGTATGGGGCTATGGTTTGGATTTGTGCTGGAAACAGTGTGGGGAACACAGGGCTGTTTTTGTTACTGCTGAGCAGTGCTTGCACAGAGTCAAGGCCTTTTCTGCTCCTCACCGCACCCCACCAGCGAGTAGGCTTGGGGTGCACAAGAAGCTGGGAGGGGACACAGCTGACCCCAACTGACCAAAGGGATATTGCATACCAGATGACGTCATGCTCAGCATATGAAGCTGGGGGAAGAAGAAGGAAGGGGGGACGTTCGGAGTGATGGCGTTTGTCTTCCCAAGTCACCGTTACGCGTGATGGAGCCCTGCTTTCGTGGGGACGGCTGAACACCTGCCTGCCGATGGGAAGGAGTGAATGAATTCCTTGTTGTGCTTTGCTTGCCTGCGCGGCTTTTGCTTTACCTATTAAACTGCCTTTACCTCAACCCACGAGTTTTCTCACTTTCACCCTTCTGATTCTCTCCCCCGTCCCACCGGGGGGAGTGAGCGAGCGGCTGTGTGGGGCTTAGTTGCTGGCTGGGGTTAAACCACAACACCTGGAGAGGACAGAGGAGAGAACAAACCTCACCAACCAAGGGTTTTGTTGGTCTGTGATACCTCTGATTCTTCAACGATTCAGAGGGTCAGATTGGAGTGGAAAAGGGTGGTCCCACTCAGTTGTGCTTTCTCTTCTCTTGTAGATATTAAAAATGCCCAAGGGATTGGTAAATCTGTTCAACAGAAGAAACAGGTCACGTGACTATTACTTTGGTTTGCATCTCTTTGTTTTCAAAACCACTCAAAACCACAGTGACGCTGTAAAGGGAAGGACCCTTTACAGACCACAAGGAGGGCTCTGAGCCCAAGTCGGCCACCTGCCACACCAGCGCAGCTCCCTCAGGATATACCTTTCACAGCCTGCTCAGCTGGAAGCCTCCGCAGCGCAGGTTGTCTCTCAGCAACCCAAGGGCAAGAGGGGCCTCCAAGAAGCGGGGAGAAGGGATCTGGTTTTGGTACAAGCAGAAGACGCTCCTGAGAAGAGGGATTCCTGCCCTTCGGTCGTGGCCCTGGCATTAACCTCACCATATTCCTCTGCTGACTTCTGGCTGCAGATGGAGCACGGCGCGACTCCTCCTGCACGCTTTTGCTCTTCCAGCCGACGGCTTGAGCAGGGCTGGGCCATCCCCACAGCGTGCTGGGAGCTGGAGCCCTTCACCCCACAGCATGCTGGAGCTGGAGTCCTTCATCCCACGGCATGCTGGGAGCTGCAGTCCTTCACCCCATGGCATGCTGGCAGCTGCCGTCCTTCACCCCACGGCATGCTGGGAGCTGCAGTCCTTCACCCCATGGCATGCTGGCAGCTGCAGTCCTTCGCTCTGCAGCTCCACTCCCTGGGAATCATCACCCTCTGGGAGTACCACGACGACAGCTCCTAATTACCTGTCCTGAGAGCAGCTTCCACCGCCTGTCCCCTGCCGCCCACCAACAAGAACAGCACTGTACTCTCCCGAACCTTAACCTGAACCCAAACTCTAACCCAAACCCCTAACCCAAACCTCTAACCCTATATGCTACACATAGAATCCATTGTCCAAGTCTGAGAATAAGATTGGATCAAGCCACACCTAAGCTGCATCAGGAGTTCAGAGAGCAAGGGGGTCTTCTCTGAACCTCGTGACTGAACGGGAGGGTCTGCCTTACCCTTTTCATCCTCGGTCTCTATGTAAATCATTCTAGACCAATTCTTAACTCGATTTTCCTTTATATGTTTCATCCGTGCCGTAAGGATAGAGTGAACCTTGCCATCGAACTCTGTTAAGTCGCACTTTTATAAATGGCTATGAAAATCACTTTCTGCTAATACCTTTGACAGTGGTTCTTTAAGCGGCCTCTAAACCACTCATTCACGACACCGCTCACAGGATTTTATTCGCAGAAAATGAACCCAATATATTTTTCAGGTTCATCAATTATTAAAATGCAGTCAGGCCCCGGCACAGCTAATACAACCCATGCCTCTAGAAAGGACTCTGCACCCCTTCAATTTAGGGAATGGCATTTGGGTAAAAGCACACAAAAGGAAGGATAATTTACCTCCTTGGTGGGAGAGACCATTTTATGTCTTGCTAACCTTTCTCAGCAGTACAGGTGGAAGAAAATTCAACTTGAATCCATCACTCCCACCTGAAAGCTGCAGCCGGTCTGGTTATAGAAGAAATCTGATTAACTGTATTCTTCTCTCTGAATAGTCTCGTTTAGCATTAGTAGCTTAGCAGTAGCAGCTAAAGTAGTCGAAGCCTTAGGCCGCAAGAGCTGACCGAGAGTAAACTTTTTTGATAAAACTAATGCTGCTAACAAAGAACTAGCTGAATCCAGCAGATACGAGCAGAATGAAGAAGATAAGGACCAAGGAGACAATTCCAAGAGAATGAAGTAACTTCAGAAGAAGGCCAGACCAGCCACAGTGAAAACCAATAGGAAATCAAGAGCACCGACCAGAATTAAGTGATTGGACTTGGGGATCAGGTGATGGGTGTCATTGAGAAGCATGGATGGGGGTAGGGGTCCCTCTCTGGAGGCACTCAGCACGATCTTTAACCTGAGAACTAATAAAAGAGGAATTGGAAATGTTCACTTGCACCTTGCATTTTCAGCAGGATCCTGGGGTCAGACCCTGTTACGGTGGCTGGCCTGTGTAAATCCATAACACTTTGGACCATCAAAATGAGGCTTTGGAGCCTAAAATGAGGCTTTGGAAGCCAAAAGGAAGACTTTGGAAAGTAAAAATGAGGCTTTGTACTCTATAAATGGAGCTTTGGAGCCTCAAAAGAGGCTTTATGCCTGAAAAATGAGGGTTTAGACCCTCCAAATGAAACTGTGGGCCCTAAAAAAAGGTGGGGTTGGGACCCTAGAAAAAGACAGGTTGGGACCCTAGAAATGAGGATTTTGGCCCTGAACAGGAGGCTTTGGGCACTAGAAAGGAAGGGCAAGGTGGACAAATGAGGCTCTCGACCCTGCAAAGGAGGGGAACCTCTTGGTTCCTCTCTGGCCCCAAGAAATGAAGCTTCAGTCCCGAATATAGGGCTTTGGGCACTCCAATGGAGGCCTTGAGCTATAAAAGAGGGGTTTGGACCCTATAAATGAGCGTTTGGACCCTCAAAAGGAGGGCTTTGGCCTTAAAAATGGGGCTTTGGAAATGAAATTGAGGCTTTGAACCCTGAAATTAGGTTTTCTGCCATAAAGCGATGCTTTGGTACCAAACGCTAAGGCTTTGCACTCTAAAAATGGGTCTTTTGAAGGTCAAAATGACGGTTTGGGCCATCCAAATTGCAGACTGAAATCTGAAAGTGAGGCTTTGGTCTCTGAAGAGAAGGCTTTGGAAGCTAGAAATGAGCTTTGGACCCTAGAAATGAGGCTTTGGCCTCTAAACCTGAGCTTTGGACCTTCAAAATCAGACCTGGGGCCTTAAAACTTATGCTCGGGGCCCTTAAAATGAGTCCTGGAACCTGAAAAGGCGGGTTTGGAACTTATACATGAGGGTTTGTACCCTAAAAATGAGGCTTTGGGACATAAAAGGAAGGCTTTCAACCCTAGAATCAAAGCTTTGGACTCTAAAAATGAGGCTGGGGGACAAAGTGCCACTGCCCCCCCTCCCTTGGCAATGGTGGACTCACAGTTGAGGATGGCGGCCCTCTTGCAGAGCCGGGCGCTGGCGGCGGCAGGGGGGAAAGGGGTCAGAGGTGGCGTCAGGCGGCCTCGCTGTCGCACACCTCGTGCAGGTAGCGGCAGGTCTGGCCCAGTCTCAGCAGGTGGGGCAGCGTCAGGAAGGAGATGATGTGCAGTAGCTGTGGGGAGAGAGGTGGGGAGAGCATCAATCCTGGGACCCCCCCTGCTTTCAGGGGGAGACCCCAGCCCCGCTATCCCCCCCTGCTCAACTCACCATCTCAGGGGGGTGGGTGGCGGCCATGTCCTCCCCCTCCTTGCCACCCTTCAGGCTGCCGTGGGGTCGCTTGGTCTGCGGGGAGAGGATGTGGGTGAGGGGACGGTGGGTGGCCCCATGGCAAGCATCACTCCCCACCCACCCTCGTGTACCCCACCGCCATCCCGGTGGCCTCACTGTCCCGCACTCGTTACCGCCGGTCGGATGTCAGAGGCGATGGCGGTGAGAAGCCCAGTGGCCCATGGCTGCCGTCCAGTGGCATGGTCATGGGATACTGAGTCTCTGTAAGACGGTGGCTCCCATGCAGACGGGGAGTCCCAGAACATGGGGGCGGCCGGGGAGGGGGGGAGGGGAGGGTGGGAAGGGGTAGCAGGGGGGAAGAAGGGCCCCGGGCCTGGGCCGGGGGCTGCTTGGCCTCGGGGCAGGCCCCACGTGCGCCATGTTGAAGCTCGGCCTGGCCGCCGGCAGAGCCCGCCTTCTTTTCACATGGGTCTTCGCTGGCATAGGTCGGGAGGACTGCCAGTCTCTTCCCCTGAGGTGATGCTGCCTCGGACTGATGCCCTAGGCTGCCACTCTGCCCTGGTTTGGGGCCTGCTCTTACCTGAGGGCTGCCTGTGATTGGCCACCGGGGCTGCCACTCTGCCCTGGTTTGGGGCCTGCTCTTACCTGAGGGCTGCCTGTGATTGGCCACTGGGGCTGCCACTCTGCCCTGGTTTGGGGCCTGCTCTTACCTGAGGGCTGCCTGTGATTGGCCACCGGGGCTGCCACTCTGCCCTGGTTTGGGGCCCAGCCTCCCCTGAGGTGATGCTCTCTCTGATTGGCTGCCTGAGGGGTCACTCCTCCCACGGTCCCCGCCCTCCCTGAGGTGATCTTTCCTCAGATTGGCTGCCGGGGATTTCCCCCTTGCTCCTCCCACCGGAGGGCTCAGACAGCTTATCAATCATCCGTGTGCCGCTCTCCAGCCAGGCGTGATTGGTGGAGCCAGCACGGCCCACCCCGACACCTTGCCCAGTCTTTTCAACTCTTGCCACCTCTCCTGCAGGCCTCAAAGCTTGATTGGTTGGTTAGGTATCAGTCATGTGCCTTGCCCCCACCTCCTCAAATGTGATTGGCTCTCCTGGGTCCACTGACTCCCCACAGACTTCTGGGCAGACGTTGCCAGGCAACCAGCTCCGCCTTCAGGGTTTAGACCCTCAAAATGAAACTGCGGGCCCTAAGAAAAGGCTATGGGTCACAACAGACAGGTTGGGACCCTAAAAATGAGCATTTCTGCCCTAAAAAGGCGGCTGTGGGCACTAAAAAGGATGGGCTGGATGCTAAAACTGACACTTTGGACCCTGCAAAGGAGGGGAACCTCTTGGTTCCCATCTGAGCTGGCTTTGGTGCCCAATAACTCCATGCAACAGACCACCTCTCCTGTCCTGAGCGACCACCGTAACAGGTGGAGCCCAAAGCCGTGGAGCAAAGGAACTCCATGGACATTTGGTGGACATTTTGTGGACATTTCACAGGGGTGGTCCATGGGCTGAGGGAACGATACCTGTGTGTTATATCAAAGGATGGGAAGGGGAGTGGTGATTCACAAGGAGGTATTGGATAGTGTGGGTCCTGAGCCTGACGTAAATGGTATGGAATAAGGGGTGGAGAAAGGACTGTCGTGGTTTAACCCCAGCCGGTAACTGAGCACCACTCAGCTGCTCGCTCACTCCCCCCAGAGGGATGGGGGAGAGAATCGGAAGGGGGAAAGTGAGAAAACTCGTGGGCTGAAATACAGACAGTTTAATAATTGAAATCAAATAAAATAATAATAATAGTAATAATAAATTGTAAGGAAAAGGAAAATAACAAAGAGAGAGAAATAGAACCCAAGAAAGACAAGTGATGCAAATGAATACAATTGTTCACCCAGCCAGTCCCCAAGCGGCGGACCCCCGCCAACCTCCCCCCGAGTTTTATTGCTGAGCATGACGTCATATGGTATGGAATATCCCTTTGGTCGGTTGGGGTCAGCTGTCCCGCCTGTGTCCCCTCCCAGCTTCTTGTGCACCCCCAGCCTCCTCGCTGGTGGGGTGGGGGGAGAAGCAGAAAAGGCCTTGACTCTGTGCAAGCACCGCTCAGCAGTAACGAAAACAGCCCTGTGTTACCAACATCGTTTTCGGCACAGATCCAAATCATTGACCCATACTAGCTACTCTGAAGAAAATTAACTCCATCCCAGCCAAAACCAGCACAGCTCCCCAGTACAACAGAGGATTTTGATGCCGGGACGAATAACAACTTGCCAGCTTGGCAGAGTGCGGGTGCCTTTTCGTGCCCTGAGATGCCCTCCGGGTTTTGTGGTCTAGCGGGGCAGCTGGGGCTTTGTTGCAAGGCCACCCTGCGTCTGGGTGTGCTGTCCTGCAGGCAGCGGCAGAGGCCAGGAATTACACTGTCTGCTCAGCACACTCGGGCTGGTCCCCATGGGAAGGACACCATAGGACTGGGCCTCTTGTTCCAGCTTTATTAGAAAAAAAAAAAATATTAAAATAGGGCCACTTTCCAGAGGAGAATTGCACTTCTCCAAGGTTCAGCAGGGCCAGCAGCACAGCGACCGCAGCCTCCATCTTGATGGTGGCATTTCTGGTGTCAGGAGGAAGACGGTCTGAGTAGCCAGGGAGCTGACTGAGGGTTCAGGGTCCTTCTGCAAGGGCAGCAGGGCTGCAAGAGAAGGAAGCAGAGCAGGTGTGAACCCCCACTGCCTGCAGAGACCCCCAGGAGTCCCCTCCAGACCATGCCAGCCCCACCCATCTCTTTCCCTCACCAGGAGGAGCAGGTGAGACAAAGAGACCAGCTGGAAGCCGCTGCTCAGGAATGCCCCATGCGCCCCTGACATGCTCCTCTGCCCCTGAAGCGTTTTGCTGGAGCAGGGCCAAGCACAGCAGCATCCTGCCCAGGCTCTGTCCCCTGCCCCACCAGTCCCGGCAAGCACAGCACTGCCCCTACTCACCATTGCAGATATCCCACAGCTTCTCCAGACTTCGCTTCCTCAGCTTCCGTGCGGCAAGCCCTAGGCACAGAGCTCCTGTCACACCTCCTGCTCCCCAGCACGCTCCCAGCAGCACGGCCCGCGGCTCTGCCAGTGCGGCTGCACACCCTCCTCCCCCTCAGCAGGGCTGACCCCAGGGAAGGACAGGACCCGAGGGCAGTGGGACTGGGCAAGGCTCCCAGCGAGCCCACCTGCGTGGTGGGCCCTGCACGGGGCAGCCGGGGCTCTGGCAGCCCCAGGGCTGCCCCTTGCTGCCAGTGCAGTGGAGGGGACTGGGGGCCAGGCTGCCAGAAGAGGGACCCCGGGGGCTGGGGCTCACCAATGAACCTGACGGCCGCGTCTCGCAAGGTGGCCTGACTGTCCTTCAGGTATGGCAGGCTCTGACACACATATTCTCCCACCCTGCTCCTGTCGTGCCGTAGCTGGAGAGAGCACAAGGGCACGGGGCTGATAAAGACCCTCCCCAGCCATCCGGACCAGTCCCTCCTACCAGTGCACTCCTTCCCTCCCAGACAGGAGCCCTGTGGGGCTGAGGTTCAGAGAGAGCCGCAGGCACAGGGGGCCTGGCTGTGCCGAGACCCCTCTGTCCCAAGGCCAGGGCTTACATGTGCCAGGATCTTGTTTAGCACCCTGGGGGCAGGCAGGGGAGAGGGGCCTGGAGAAGAGCCCTTGGGGGCTCCGTGCTTGAGGGCAGGGAAGGAGGATGCAGCTCCAGGCTGTGGGCTCCGGGCTGGAGCAGCGCAGGCGAGGCACAGCTGCACAGCCCTCCCCACGGGCACGCGGGGCAGCCCTCGTCCAGCCGGGTTCTGGGGCTTGGGGATTGTCCTCACCAAGCACTCTCCAATGAGGTGTGTCTGATATGTCTTGGCCAGGTAGCTGAGCTTCCTCCACCCCAGGAACTCTGCACAGGCGAGGAGGGTGTCCCTAGAAGCCTGCAGAGAAGCAGAGGCTGGGAGATGGCACCACAGCCCAGGGAAGGAGACCTGGCATCGTCCTCCTCTTGGCCAGTCTCCGAGCCATTCCCAGCCCCTTGTGGAAAGAGGCAGCGGGGAACAGAGTCTAAACTGGGTTCAGTGCCCAGGGCAGGGACGTGGGGCAGCCACCACCTCAGGCATCTCATGCTGCCGGCCAGCAGAACAGAGGGCCTCAGGAGCTGCTGAGCTGCTGCCAGCGATGGGGCAGACTGCAGGGCAAAGGAGGTGTGGGTTCGTGGCCGTAGGCAGCGAGGGCTGCAGTCCCAGAGACACCGGGGCAGGATGGAGCCAGCAGCACCTCCCACGGGCATCCCCCAGCAGGGCGCTTGGCTCCCCAGCCGGGGCTGCCCCAACCCCTTCACGCCCAGGCGCCAGGTGGGCAGAGCTTTGATCCCGGGATGCAGGGCCAGTCCACTGCTGGCTGCATCTCCCTTCCCACCGCTCTCCCTGCCCCAGGCTGGACAACAAGCTGGCTCTCCACCCCTTGCAAGCGCTGCACCCCTCTGCGCACACCAAGTTCATGGGCCCTATGCAAGGGCACCTGGGGGAGCAGGGGTTTGTTCCTGCAGCAATCCTGCCCTCAGGGCGCTGGGACATGGCCTGGCCCAAACACCTGGGTGTCTCTTGGGCACAGCCCTGGGGGACAGGGATTGGGGCTCAAAGCCCTGGCCTCCCACACCTGCAGGGACAGCTGGGGAAGCCTGTAGGGACTCGTGTGTTCGGTGGCCATGGGCTGCTGCTGAGCCCCGCTGGACCAGGCAGGGCGGGTCTGGGAAATGTCTGTGCCAGGTTCTCCGGCCCTGCTCCTGCTGGGTCTGCAGGGACCCTTCCTCTGGGCTGTGCTGGAGGAGGGCTGAATGGCGAGAGCGGGGCTGGGAGGGGACCCCAGCTCCCCGTCCACCTCTGCAGCAGGCGGCAGGGGGGAAGGAGGAAGGCAGGGGTGGGACCGGTGCAGGGAAGGAGGGAGCAGTGGGACCCTGAGCTGACACACGTTCCCAGATTCTGACATCCAGCAGCCCTTGCCCCTTATGCCCAGGCCACCCCCATGGTGTCAGCACGCCCTTCCCCGCAACACTGGTCGCTGCTCACTGCACCTTGGCCACGCTCTCGGCCTGGTCGTTCATACGGAGGAACAGCGGGAGCAGGACCCTCTGCACTCTCTTCTTCATCTTTTTCTTGATGCTCCTCACCACAGTTTTCATCAGATCTTTGAAGAGGCTGATGGAGAGCTCCCGCACCTGGCTGGACTCCTGGCAGGGAGGAGGACAGGGGGACTTGAGCAACAGCCGCTCCTTGCCCACGGTGAGCAAGGGCGTTAGCGTGGCTGATGTGAGGGGAGATGCTCCCGAGTCGGGTTCCGAACACAGGGGCCGTGGGCCAGATCCGCAGCTGCGGCTGAACGCCCCCAGGGCCCTGAAAGGCCACGCAAGAGAAACGAGGAGGGGAGCAACCCTGCCTGAGTGCTGCCTGCAGGACTGGGCCCAAGGGCAGACGTCCTTGCAGAGAGCCCACGTGGAGGGCTCAGGCTCCCATGGCAACCTTACGTCATCAAAGAGGGGCAGGAGCTCCTCCGCCAGCTGCAGAGCGAGGAGGCCGGCCTCCTCTCCCTTCATGTGACCCATCGTGTTCCTGAAGAGTACCAGGGCCTTCATCTTGACATCAGCGTTGGCATCCTGCAGGGCCTCCGTGATGTCTGGCAGCAGGACCGGTATTTTTCTTGCCTGTACGAAACACAGAGTTTCCTTATTGTGAAGCGGAGAAAGACCAAAAATGCACCGCTCACTGAGCACCAGCCTCCCGTCCGGCTTCCCAGCAGGTGGCACAGGAGTCACTGCAGCAGCCTCCTGGCAGGCAGTGGCCACCGATGGGGATGCGGGGAGAGCACGAGGAAGGGAAGGCAGTGCAGGAGAGCAGTGTCCCCTGCTCAGCCACCCCCTTTTCCGACCAGCCTGAAGGGGCAGATGGGTTGGTAACCCTCTGGGCCTGGAGGGCTCCCCAGGCCCTTCCCAGGCCCCTCCATAGCCCAGAGGGTGGCTGGAGCCATCACCCCACATTCTGACTCCCAGCCAAGGCCAAGCCACCGCATTATCCACTGAGCCCCGGGCCCTGGCTGCCAACATGGCTCCGCTTGACTTCACCCTGCTCACCGTCTCAGGCATCTTTGAAAGCGTGATGAGGCCGCTGAGCACCAGCGAGAGCATCACCAGGGTTGGATGCCTCAGGTACCTCCAGTCTTTGTAGAGGGCAGCAAACTTCTCTGTTTCAACTCCTTTGTAGGTGCAGACCAGCAGCTGAAACAAAGACAGCAGTGAGAGACTAGCAGAGCCTGCAGGGCTGCCTCCACTGCGCTGGCACAAAGGAGGCACGACACGCGGGCGGTGGCAAGTGTCTCCTCTCCCCAGACTTGAAGTCCCCTCAGCCTGTGCGGAGGCCATGCCTCTGCCCCAGGCCCAGCAACCGGCCTGACTCTGGCTTCCGCCCCTTTCTCTGCCCCTTCCCCAGGTTTCCAGGCTGCAGAGCAGGGCAGGGGGATGCAGGCAGGGGGGAAGCAGAGTAGTGCTGGGCAGGGGCAGGTTTCGTGTTTTTTCACGGCGGCCAAACCAGCACACGGCAGCCCCAAGTGTCTGGCACGGGGTCTGGCTGGTGCTGGGCAGGTCCCTGCTGACCCTAAGGGGCTGTGTCCGTATGTACTGGAGGAGGTGGCCACTCGGAGGCAGGCAGGAGGGGAGGGGGCCGTGCCTGTTTTCCCTGGGCAGGAGGGGAGGCAGGCACAGCCCTGAAGGTGAGCATGGTCACTCACAGCCAAAAGACAGATGCAGGCGTCCTCCGTGGCACAGCGGAACACCTTGCGCAGCTCCTGGTCCTCGAGCACGCTGAGCAGCTCCATCAAGACGCTCAACAAAGCCCAAGGCGTGGAGATCATCACCTCCCACATGGCCAGGGCAGCGCTGCAGATCCAGAGTGCTCGGTCAGCAGGGCTGCCTCGGCCACTGCACTGTGCCCGGGCCAGCCTCTCCAGAGCCAGGCTGTGCTGCAGCCCTGGCCCTGCCCACCCCCCTCACTTGGGGTGCCCGGGGGCCCTGCCCGTGCAGGCAGGAGGGGGCTGAGGTGCTGTTCCCCAAGGGGCAGGGAGGAGCGTGGTGGTGGTGCTCTGGCTTGGCCAACTTGGGCTGCTGCGGAGCTGGCTGACCCGCTGGGGCTGGGAAGCGTGCTGGGATGGACGGCCCTGCTCCTCGGGGATGTCCTGCACTTTTCCGTGCGTCTGGCAGCCAGAGAGTCTCTGGGCCACTCTCCCCACAGGGAACAAGCCCTCAAGGCTGTCAGGGCCAGTACCTGTCACACGTCGGAGAGATCTGCAGCAGGCTCCTGACCGCTTCGCTGGGGCACCTCTCGGTCAGCAGGAGGAGGAGTGAGTCCAGGCTGTGCCGGGCTGGCTCCGTGTGGATGTACTTCACAGTGTTGTGGATGTACCTCATGATCTTTGGCACCTGGAGGGGACACAGGGGAGGATGTGTGCAGCCAGCGGAGTGCAGCCATTTCCCAGCTACCACTGAAACTGCTGCCCTTCCCATCCCTCTCTGGTGCCTTGAAATGGCTTCAGGTGCCTGAGAGAGCTGAAGGAGGAACAAGGCCTGACAGGGCTCATGGGCAGGGCAATCCAGCCACAGGGCACCTACCTCTGTCAGCCAGGAGGCAGGGTCTCTCGTGGCCATATCCAGGATGTTGCTGCCCATCTGCCTGTCACAGATGTCGTCTACTGTCAAGGCCTCAATGGCCACGAGGAGAATGTCTGTCCTCTGAGAAGGCTGGAGGTATTCTCCAAACATCTACGGGCGGAAGGAAGGGAGGGAAGCCATGTCATGCCAAGCACCCTGATGGTGCTGCTTGGCTGAGTAGCGTGAGCAGCTCTGGCAAGAGATGCCCGGCAGTGCTGTCAGCAGTGCCCGCAGGAACGCTGGAAGCACGGGCTGCAGTCTCTGCAGGGCGGAGGAGGAGAGCAGAGGGTCCCCCGGGTGAGGGCGGAGGGCTGGGGCCTTGGGACGTGCGTTGCCCTTACAGAGAACCAGGGCTCGCTGGTGGCCAGGAGGGCTGGAGCTGCTGCTGGGACACTGGAGTGCTGCCCTTGCATAGTCCCTGCTCGGGGACAGCAGGAACCCTCTCTCCAGGGACAGTGAGGCCATGCCAGCCCCGCTGACTCTGGGTCCCTTTGCTCACACAAGCCTCCTGCCCATGCCACGCACAAGAGTCCCAGCAAGGCAGAAGCTCATTACCTTGGTCATGTTGCTGCTGTCGAGTGAAGAAAGCACGTGGGTGCCCTCAGAATTGCATCCCGGTTGGAGCTGTGGATGCTCGGGATTATCCTCTGGCAGAGTCTCGCCTACATGGAGGGGAAACACAGAAGAGTTGGTAGGACACAGCATCTTGGCCAACAAGCTTCCCAAACGGAGAAAAGAGCTTTAAACTCGGCACGGCTGAGGAGGGAGGCTGTGCTGGGGCTGACTCCCAGCCCCGAGCAGCCCTGGCATTCAGGCACCGCCACGCCCCTGCCCGTGGGACCCCTGCTGCCAGCGTGCCGAGGAAACGGGATCCCAGTGTCGAGCCGGTGCCGCTCGCTGGCTCCGAGCCTGCCCAGCCCTGGGGGGCCCCTCACTCACCGATCTGCAGCAGCTGGACCATGGACACCTCGTCGGGCTCCGGCGGAGAGCTGCTCTCCTGGGGAGCCTGCACCTCCTCCCAGGCCACCCTGGGGCGGCTGGGGGGTCTCTCCGCCATCCTGCGAAATGGAGGAAAGTGGGGGGGGCAGGGGGGGCAGCTTAAGGGAAACGCTCCGTCGCCGTGGGGCTGCTGGGGACGGCAAGGAAAGTCGTGGGCTGCGCTCAGGGTCTCCTCGCCAGCTCCGCGCTCCTGCCCTGTCCCGTCGCTGTCTTTTCAGACACTGCAGGGCCACTGCCACGCTGGCTATATATCCTGCCCTGGAGTGTCACGGAGTGAGGTCACAAAGGGCCCCATTGTGACCCACCACCCGGGCTGGGAGGGGCAGGGGGTCCACTGCGCGGGGTAGGGAGCCAGCTCGCCATTGGCCCATGAGTCCTCTTGGGGTGCCCCCAGGCCCCCATCTTCCCTTATGTCCCCTCAGGACCTTCCTGGACACTTTGGCTCCTCCCAGAGCCCTGCATTCACACGCCCCAGCATGGCCCCAGGACCTCCCTGGGAGATCCCTGCTTCTCCCCCTCCGTGTAATGCTCTCTTTACATCCCTCTATGCCATCTGGCATCTCACAGTTACGTCCTTTCCCCCACTCTGAAAATCTCTCTCAGTACCAGGAAGCAAAAGATGTTGATGCCTGCTCCTCTCCTCTGATTGCTCTTTGGGGATACAGTTGTCGAGGGGACTCTCAGAGTGTGTATCGCTTACCAGATGCTGTCAGAATAGGAAACCCGAAAGAAATATTCCCTCTCTTTCCTACACTGCCTTGACATCTTTAACCAACGCCCTCACGTGCAGCCTAAGAGACAGAGAACTTGAGGAGTCATTCAGAAAAGTCTTCTCTAAACACATGGATCTCACTGGGATCCAAACCACGCCCGACTCATTTGAACAGCTTCTAAGCTGCTCCTTATTTGTGCCTTTAGAGATTTCTCCAGATTGCTAAGGTGCGCAGCGGAGAGGATAGACAGTTTTTGATGATGTCTGCCACCTCATTGCTTACAGAAGCTCTCATTCACTTTTGTCTTCATCAACCCTGGCTCGAGGTGCAACTCACATTTAGAAAGTGAGAAACTGTTGGAGGTGGCAGACCATGAAAGGAGAAAACTAGTTGGCCTGGGGTGAAACCGGTGAGACCATAAAGGCAAAACGTACCAGAGAAAAGATGGGAAAGTAGAGCGTCAGCATACAAGGGGAAAAGAGGGACTAGAAGGGTGCAGCTGAAGATGAGCCGGGGACACCTGGGGTCCCAGTCCAGCAGCCCTGTACCTGCTCCGTGCAGCCTGCAGCAGGACAGGAAACCTGTTGCCCTGACTGCACCGCCTGTGTTTGACTGGCTGCTGCAGTCAGGCGGACCTGGAGTGCTCCCCGACGTCAGCGAAGGGGCACCCTGGAGTGCTGGTTTTGCCTGGGATAGAGTTAATTTTCTTCAGAGTAGCTGGTATGGGGCTATGGTTTGGATTTGTGCTGGAAACAGTGTGGGGAACACAGGGCTGTTTTTGTTACTGCTGAGCAGTGCTTGCACAGAGTCAAGGCCTTTTCTGCTCCTCACCGCACCCCACCAGCGAGTAGGCTGGGGGTGCACAAGAAGCTGGGAGGGGACACAGCTGACCCCAACTGACCAAAGGGATATTGCATACCAGATGACGTCATGCTCAGCATATGAAGCTGGGGGAAGAAGAAGGAAGGGGGGACGTTCGGAGTGATGGCGTTTGTCTTCCCAAGTCACCGTTACGCGTGATGGAGCCCTGCTTTCGTGGGGACGGCTGAACACCTGCCTGCCGATGGGAAGGAGTGAATGAATTCCTTGTTGTGCTTTGCTTGCCTGCACGGCTTTTGCTTTACCTATTAAACTGCCTTTACCTCAACCCACGAGTTTTCTCACTTTCACCCTTCTGATTCTCTCCCCCGTCCCACCGGGGGGAGTGAGCGAGCGGCTGTGTGGGGCTTAGTTGCTGGCTGGGGTTAAACCACAACACCTGGAGAGGACAGAGGAGAGAACAAACCTCACCAACCAAGGGTTTTGTTGGTCTGTGATACCTCTGATTCTTCAACGATTCAGAGGGTCAGATTGGAGTGGAAAAGGGTGGTCCCACTCAGTTGTGCTTTCTCATATCTTGTAGATATTAAAAATGCCCAAGGGATTGGTAAATCTGTTCAACAGAAGACACAGGTCACGTGACTATTACTTTGGTTTGCATCTCTTTGTTTTCAAAAGCACTTCAAAGCACAGTGACGCTGTAAAGGGAAGGTCTGGACCCGTCCTGTTTGTGCTGACTGGCTAAGACCCCCTGTGTCCAGAGGTGATGGGAGCGGGCTGTGTCTCCCAGACTGGTGCTCACACCAAGCCCCTGCTCCCCTGTACTTGCCGAGTAAAAGGTCATCCTTTCCAGTGGCGTTGATGCAATTTGCGTTCGAAGCACACAGGGAGCAGCCCTGCTTACAGAAAGCAGACGGACAGGAGCTTGTTCACACACAGCAAGTCAATCAATTGCCACTGCCGCAGAGACCCACAGGTCAGAAAGGGCCCCACCATTCTAAGGGGATCGTTTTTAAGGGAAGTCCCAGCCTGACTAAAAAAGAGGCTTCAGGACTCAAAATGAGGCTTTGGGCCCTAACAGGAGGGGGGTTGAACCCTAAAAGGAGGGGTAACAACCTAACCCTGCCAGGACTAACAGCCCCTCCTGCTGCTGCCAAGAGGAGGAGAAAATCCCTCACACATCTCATGCCCCGCCTTACGCAAAGAAAAGCCCGCAGACTGCAAGGAGTGCTCCGAGCCCGAGTCGGCTGCCTGCCACACCAGCGCAGCTCCCTCAGGATATACCTTTCACAGCCTGCTCAGCTGGAAGCCTCCGCAGCGCAGGTCATCTCTCAGCAACCCAAGGGCAAGAGGGGCCTCCAAGAAGCGGGGAGAAGGGGTCTGGGTTTGGTACAAGCAGAAGACGCTCCTGAGAAGAGCGATTCCTGCCCTCCGGTCCTGGCCCTGGCATTAACCTCACCATATTCCTCTGCTGACTTCTGGCTGCAGATGGAGCACGGCGCGACTCCTCCTGCACGCTTTTGCTCTTCCAGCCGACAGCTTGAGCAGGGCTGGGCCATCCCCACAGCGTGCTGGGAGCTGGAGCCCTTCACCATGTGGCACACTGGGAGCTGGAGTCCTTCATCTCACGGAATGCTGGGAGATGGCATCCTAGGTTAACTTGGGAAAAAATCACCTCTGAGATCAGGCGAATTTGGAGGGCTGATGAAATGCTGCGCAGCTGATGTAGGTTGTTCGGTGTCCCAGTTTGGTTTGAAAACCTTCGTCTGTATCACAATAGTCTAAGAGGCAAGAAATAAGTATGTAGTTTCTTTTTTCCTTGACTGTTAGGTGTTTAACTTTAGAAGGGTAGGCAGTCATAATTTTATACTGAGGTGACACTTGTCATGTTGTTCAGTATTATATATATTTCTTTTTTTAACTGGGATAATAATTTTCCTTAAATTGCAATGTTTGATCTTAATGTGCTTCATCACATGGCCATTTCCCATCACAGATTGGTATTCCATGTGTGTTTTTCGTCCCCTCTAAGCGAGGGAATACAACACACATTGCCTTTGGATGCTGCTGTTTCTAAACTTGCAATCTTACGTGCACATATTACAAACGTCTATTTTAAAGAGAAAAATACCCCAAAAACTAGTGAAGCAGTAGAGCATCTCTATCAAATGATGGCATGCAACCCTGTGAGATTTTTTTTGCTCTTCTGAATGTGTATGTTCCTCCAGCAAAATGAATGCTGAGAGCACATCCTCGGGTTGCGGCTGGCGGAAACCCTGAGGGCAATATAGTGAAGCGGTGTTAAAAAATGAGTTTGCTTTCTTGAGACTAGATTGTGGAGAGAGATTTCTGGGGGTAAACCACACGATCCAGCAATGAGGAGTGGAGAGAAAGCTGCACTTAGGAGTCTGCCTCGGCTTTGCAACTTGCCCTTAAATAACTACTTTTGGACAAATTGTTTTTTGGGTAACTTGTAGTTTGATTGGGTTTCTTTTATGAGTTCATATCCTCATGTCAAAATTGCTTACATTTCTTCAAAGGAAGGGGTAAGTCTTGAGACACTGACATTTTAAATATTGTCAGCTGACTGAGCGTTCCACCCCACTTGCAATGAGAGTTTGCAACAGTTTTCTGGGAAAATGTGGTTCACATAACGTGAAAGACACTTAAATTATTTTGAACTTTTGAGTATTTGATACAGCACCCAGCACCCGGACATGCCAACCATCCAGCACCCCCAGAGCCCAGCACCCAGCACCCTTAGCGCACGCACCCAGCACCCGGACATGACCAGCACCCGGACATGCCCAGAACCCAACACCCACTATTCCCAGCACCCACCACCCAGCACACAGACATGCCCAGCACATGGACATGCCCACCAGCCAGCACCCCCAGTGCCCAGCATCCAGCGCCCAGCATCTGGCACCCAGACATGCCCAGCACAAAGATATGCATAATACCCAGCTCCCCCAGGGCCCAACACCCAGCACCCCCAGCACCCAGCAGCACCAGCGCACAGCACCCATCACGCGGACATGCCCAGCACCCAGAGATGCCCAGTATCCCCAGCACTCCCACTGCCCACCACCCAGCACTCCAAGTGCCCAGCACCCAGCATGCAGACATGCCCAGCACCCGGACACACCCAGCAGCCAGCACCCCCAGCATCCAGCACCCAGCACCCGGTCATGTCCAGCATCCACACATACCAACACCCAGAACCCCAGCTCCCAGCACCCCTAGTGCCCAGCGCCCAGCACCTGGTCATGCCAAGCACCAAGACATGCCCAGCACCCAACACCCCAGTTCCCAGGACCCAGCAACCCCAGCACCCAGCACCTCCAGAGCCCAGCACACAGCACTCGGACAAGCCCAGCACTGGGACAGGATTAGAACGCAACACCCCCAGCGCT
The DNA here is from genome assembly GCF_964195595.1 of Calonectris borealis. NCBI lineage: Eukaryota > Metazoa > Chordata > Aves > Procellariiformes > Procellariidae > Calonectris > Calonectris borealis. The sequence continues at coordinate 118,930 of NW_027441456.1, read as the reverse complement.
CAGCACACAGCTCCCCCTGTGCCCAGCACCCAGTGCTCAGCACACAGCTCCCCTCGTGCCCAGCACCCAGCAGCCGGACATGCCCATCACCCGAACATGCCCAAAAGGCAGCATCGCCAGCGCCCAGCACCCGGACATGCCCATCACCTGGATATGCACAGCACCCAGCACCGCCAAGGCCCAGCATGCAGTACCCCAACACCCAGCACTCTTGGGGCCCAGCACCCAGCACCCAAACTTGCCCAGCACCCACTACCAAAGGGCCCAGCACACAATACCCCCAGGGCCCAGCACCCAGCACCCAGACATGCCCAGCGCCCAGCACAGCCACTGCCCAACACCCAGCACCCGGACACGCACAGCACACAGCACCCCCAGTGTCCACCACCACCAGTGCCCAGTAGCCAGCACCTGAACTTGCCCAGTGCCCAAACATGCCCAGCACCCAGCACCCCCAGCATCCATCACTCGGATGTGCCCAGTACCCAGAGATGCCCGGTACCCAGCACCACCAGGGCCCAGCAACCAGCACCCGCAGCACCCAGCACCCAGCACCCGGACATGCCCAAGGCCCAGCACATAGCAACCACACCGTCCAGCACCCAGCGCCTGGACATGCCCACCATCCAGCACCCCCAGAGCACAGCATCCAGCACCCACAGTGCACACACCCAGCAGCTGGACATGCCCGGCACCCGGCACCCCCAGCACCCAGCACCCACAACCCCCAGCGTCCAGCGTCCAGCAGATGGACATGCCCAGCACACGGACATGCCCAGCAGTCAGCAGCCCCAGTGCCCAGCACCCAGAGATGCCCAGCACTTGGACATGCATAGTACCCAGGAGACGCAGGGCCCAGCACCCAGCAGCCCCAGCGCCCAGCAGCCATCACTTGGACGTGCCCAGCACCCAGAGATGCCCGGTACCCAGCACCAGGGCCCAGCACCCAGCACCCCCAGCACCCCCACTGCCCACCACCCAGTACCCTCACTGCTCACCACCCAGTACTTGGACATGCCCATCACCTGGACATGCCCAGCACCCAGCACCCCTACTGCCCCAACACCCAGCACCCGGACATGTCCACCACCCAGCACCCCCAGGGACCACCAGCCCCAGCACCCAGCACCACCATTTCCCAGCACCCAGCATTCAGACATGCTCAGCACCCAGAACCCCCAGTGCCCAGCATCCAGTATCCTCAGCACCTAGAACCCATCACCCCCAACACCCACCACCCAGCACCGCAAAGCCCAGCATCGATCACTCCCACCACCCAACACCCAGCACCCGGACATGCCCAGCACACAGGACCACCAGCACCCACCACCACCAGTGCCCAGTAGCCAGCACCTGGACATGCCCAGCACCCAAACATGCCCAGCAACCAGCACCCCTGGTGCCCGCCACCCAGCACGCTGAGCGCCCAGTGCCCAGCACCTGGACGTGCCCAGCACCCAGCATCCCCAGGGTCCGGCACAAAGCAACCACACCATCCAGCACCCAGCAGCCGGACATACCCAGCACCCCCAGGGCCCAGCACAAAGCAAGCACACTGTCCAGCACCCAGCACCTGCACCTGCCAAACACCCAGCACCCCCAGAGCACAGCACCCAGCACCCCCAGCACACGCACCCAGCAGCGGACATGCCCAGCACCTGGTCATGCCTGGCACCCGGAACGCCTAGCAACCAGCACACACTACCCCCAGCATGAAGCATCCAGCAGATGGACATGCCCAGCACACAGACATGCCCAGCAGTCAGCATCCGTAGTGCCCAGCACCAAGCACCCAGAAATGCCCAGCACCCGGACATGCATAGTACACAGCAGTCCCAGGGCCCAGCACCTAGCACGCCCAGCACCCAGCAGCCGCAGCACACACTACCCATCATTTGGACATGCCCAGCACGCAGAGATGCCCAGTACCAAGCACCCTCAGTGCCCAGCATCCCCCAACCCTAAGCTTAACCCTAACCCGTAAGCCTAAGCCTAAGTCACTCCCTTTCTGCTCCCTACATACCCCCTTGATGACTTGAATGAAGTCTGCTCCTGGGATCTTCCTCGTGCCCACACCAGCCTCCTTGAATCATAGAATCATAGAATCATAGAATCATACAGGTTGGAAAAGACCTCTAAGATCATCGTGTCCAACTGTCAACCCAACACACCATGTCCACATAGAATCATAGAATCATACAGGTTGGAAAAGACCTCTAAGATCATCGTGTCCAACCGAAGAAGTTGACTATCGGCCACTTCTGTTTGCACAGGAGGTTATGCAGTGTGACAAGATCCTGGGGGTATGGTGCACAAAAAAGGGGGACGCTGCCCTTCCCCAAGGGCCGTCAGCTCTCTGGTGGGGAGCACTGGAAAAGGCTAGAAAATACCCTGAGAGCACCCTTACCCAGAGTCACCGTGCCAGGAGGTGTGACACCATCTGGGGTAAAGCAGTGTAACTCTACTGATCTGTTCTTCTCTTTCTAGTCTTCCCTTTCTTCTGAGGGTTTCTGTCAGCAGGATTTGCTCCTGAGTTCTTGCAGATACAAACAGAAACCCTTCTGTTACCGCCTAGGAAATAACTCACCCATGAGCTACTTTTTAGAAAGGGCTACGGTTACTTGTCTGACAGAAGCAATGCCCAAATAGAGTTTCTGATGCACCTCCTGAGCACAGGGATGCCAACAAGGGATTGCTAAGACTCAGAGTAACACATCATTTAAGAACCCACAACAGGCAACTGAGTGTGAAAATGAGCACAAAGAAAGGGGTCTTTTCAGAATCACTCTCTCTTTCTTCTTCATGTCCATATTTTCCTCACCTTGGGGAGGAAACACAGACTCTGCAGCCCCTGCAGTCAAATACAGTTCTGCGGGACAGGGGGGAGAAGAAAGTAGAGCGACCTGAACAGGGAATTTTCAAATCTGTGAAGAATCAAGTAGAAACAGTTGCAAAGCGTAGCATCAATTTACAGAAATTTAAACCTGATGGAGCCGAGTAATAGAAGTGAGTATTACAGAGAACTAGAGGGGAGCCCTGCAATCAAAAGGGTAAGCAAGGCAGACAGCTCTAACCGCACATTTTCACCTTAAACAAAATAGGCTTGGCATCCTGATTGCTCACTTCACCCTGGAATAGTCCCATTCCTCGTCTGAAAGTTGCTGTGCACCTGGCTGAGGACAGATACAATCCACACAAGGAGCAATCAGAGCTATACGCTGCACTTTCCTTGGTGAAGTTTCCTTCGAAAAAATCCCTGACAGGTTGACTGGAACTTCCCAGCTGTGGTAAAACCATCCACCCCCAGTACCCCTATTTCCCAAAAGCTGGCAGCACAGCTTGAGTGGGGGGAAAGGCACATATCAGACCTTGGGGCACAAGCATCTGCCAAGGGAGCTGCGTCCTACCACGAGCACTCCCCACTTGCTTCTCTGACAACAAAGCCCTGGTGTGTGCTCTCACCAGGAGGGAGAAACAACTTCCATGTCCAGAAATCCCCATATATGAAAGCCTGTCCACAGAGATGGGGGTGTCCATGAGCATGAGACCCACATGAAGGCCTGGGGACAGCAAAGGCACCTGGTCTGTCCCCACCAGAGCATGCCTGCTCCAAAGCTTGCAGCCGCCTGTTGGAGAGGAGGCCACTTTACCTTCCCCTGCCAGGCGGATACAAAACTCCAACCTCCAGCTCTCAGGGGGGGTGACCCTCAGGGCAGCAGCAGGAGCCGCTCTGACCCTGGTTGTGGGGTTGTCCCTGGGGCTGGGCCCAGGCCTGGTGAACTGGGCCATGGCAGGGCCCGTGGGTGATGAAGTCGCCAGGTCCCTCCCCCCAGGCCGATCTGCACTGGGAGATACCTGCTCCTGCTCCTGCAGCTGTCCTGGTCCTGGCCCTGGCCCTGGCCCTGGCCCTGGCCCTGGCCCCCCCCTCACCCCGGCTGCCCCCAGCCCCTCTCTCACCCATTTCTCCTCAGGCCTCTCGGCCTCTGCCCCCTCCAGCCCCGCCCCAGGCTGGCTGTGACTGACAGGCCTCCTCCGGCTCCGCTGATTGGCTCAGCCGTGGCCAATGGTGCAGCTGTTGCCGGGTGGGCGGGGCAGCCCAGGCCTCTCCTCACAGAGCTGCCCTGTGCCCACTGCCCCCCCCGCCCCGCAGCTGCTCCTCCCCAGCCGGGACACTGGGCCTGCGGAGAGACGGCCTTCAGGAAGGGCCATGGCTCCTGGGGCTGCTCTCTCAGCAGCGCGAGTGTGTGCACAGCTCTGCCGTCCCTCGGTCCGCCCCTGGGGTCTGGGCCTGCTCAGGGAGGGAGGGAAGGGGGGCGGGGAGGGCAAGCGAGGGGAGAAGAGGGAAGGGGAGGGGACAGGGCAGGAGGAGAGCTGGCGGGAGGGGAGCTTCCCTGGATTTGTTCTGGATCGGCAAGCGGTTCCAAAAACGTGGATCTGTCTGTGCTGCCTGCCACAGCCCTGGGCAGGAGGAGCTGCCTGATGGGCACCTCCTCATCAGCCACGCCGGCGCCTGTCAGGAGACAGGGCTCTGCCCCCGGTCACAGCGCCCATACTGAGCCCAGCACCCAGCGTCTTCCTCAGGTCTCGCCTTCCCCTTGGCGGTAAGGAGGAGAGAGGCCCTGTCCTGGCATGGCCCAGGGCATCGTCCTGCGGCCAGAAGGAAGGATGGAGCCCTGTCACTCTCCCTACGGGGGCTGAGCACTGTCCTTTGCTTCTGTCCCTGGGGCTCCCCAGTGCTGGCAGGCCCCACAGGGCTTCAGGGCCAAGCAAGTGCTGGGGCACCAGGGGCACCTGGGGCTCAGAGCAGCTTCGGGCATCTCCAAAGCCAAAGTGCGGCTGCCCCTTTACTTCTGCAGATGCAGTTGTTTGCTACACCCTTCATGGTGAAAATTGTGTCTCTTCATGGCACATGGGCTGGACAGATGCCGCTTCCCTGCTGGTCTGGGAGGACTTCAGGGAAACGAGGAAGTCGGAGCATGCACACAGGTATGAGGAAAGTGAAAAGGAGCCGTGTCAAGGTTTTTCTGGTGTTTCGCATCAGAACTCAGACATTTGTGTGCATCCCAGCACCAACGTCAGCTTTTTTTCCTCCAAGCTGCACAGCTATTCACCAGCAAAAGCGAGTTGGGCTGAGCTGGTCTTTGGCATAACTTGGCTCCTTCCTTTTTTAATTGTGTACCTAGACTTTTCCTTTTTTCCACCAATGTCTGTCTGTCTTCCCCCTTCCCCCCAAGTTTCATCCTCTTTCAAAGGTAATTATGATTTGAGTTTCTAGACAGATCATTGAGTAGGTAGACACAGGATCTAAGTATAGGCTGGTCTATACCTCCAAAGCTGTAGGCTGGGCAGTTATACCTTTAAAGGCTAGATAGATATGGGCTATGGGTAGGGTTACTGTTTGCCAGTTATTATTTCTTTTGGGGTCCTGTGACAGTGATGGTAAAGGTTGTCCGCCTGCAGCTCTGCAGCAGTTAAAACTACACTGAAAGAGTTTTGATGGCGGATGCTGTTCTGTGTGTTTTGTTTTCAATAATAATTTCATTGAGCTAGAATTATTTCTATGTGATTAGGTGATGGGGATCCCGGTCAGCTGGAGCCAGGCCAGCCGGGGCAGCCCGAGTGATCTGAGAGCTGAGGAGGGGAAGGAGACAGACCCCCGCTGGGCACAGGCACTGGGCACCCCGACTCCCAGAGCCCCCCTTGAGCTGCCGCAGCACGGCTCCCCCCCTGCAGCTGCCCCGGCCCCAGGCCCTGCCCTGAGGCCTGTCCCGGAGCCCCAGGCTGCTCCACGGCCTGTCCTGGCAGCAGCGAGCTGGGCCTTGGGCGCGCTCAATCCTCTGTTAATGCAGGTGCTGTCAGCGCCAGCGCGGGGAAGGAGCGATGTCTGCAGGAACTCCTGCAGCAGGAGGGGCTCCAGCCTGGGGCTGGCTGCGGTAATCACAGTTCTTTCCCTGAGGCCGCGCTGAGGGCTTAGTTGTCTGTTCCTCCCCCAGGAATGTTTGTTGGCTGCATCTGGCTCGGGCTGAAGTTGAAGAGATCGGAAAAAGGTAAAGCGGCTGGAGAAGGACATGAAGGGGATCCGTCTGGAAGCTGCCCCCAGCTGCAGACAAGAGACAGATGGCCTCTCCGGGTGAGGAAGGGTCCCTCTGAGTATTCCTCAGCAGACCAGATCGCCAACATGCACCGAGAGGTCTGTGCGTGTAACCAAAAGTACGGTACGGCCGTGTAGTGTGTGTGTCTGTGTGCGCGTGTGAGGCTATGTATCTAGGAAGCTTCATATTGTAAGAGCTGAGAGACACAGAGACAGAAGCGTCTGAACTGTAAAATTCTCCTGGCAGTCCGGAGAGCGGGAACTGCAGTGAGTCCTGGGCCCTTGGGGCCATGTCGCCCCTCTTCTGCGACCGGGTCTCTCCCTGTGCCTGTGCCCCCCTGCCTTTCCTTCACTGGTGTCACCTTTTTGCTTCCCTGTGCCTCTCTTCTTCTGTTTATTCTTGTGTCCTGCTCCCTGTTCCTCCCTCTCTCATTTCCAAGCCCCTCTCTTTCTCTGCCATTCTACCCGCCCCTTTGTTTTTTCTTGTTCTCCCTCTGTCCTACTCCCTGCCCCTCTTTTTTTCTTCCTCTGTCTCTGTCCTGCAGCCCAGCGCTGTTTCCCATTCTCTGTCTCTTTGTCCCGATCTGCATCCCTCCCTGTTTTTCACAATCTCTCTGGCCTCTTCCCTGTCCTGCCTTCTCTCTCTCTGCTTGTATGTCCCACTCCCTGTCCCTGATCTCCTCTTTCTCTCTCACTCCTTCTCTTTCTCTCCCTCTTCCTCTGTCCTGCTCACCGTCTCTGTTTTTCTTTTTCTTTCATTCTGTATCCCACTGCCCCTGTCATGCTTCTTGTCCATCTCTTACCCTTGCTGTCCCTCTGCTGCTCCCTGACTCCCTTTCCTTTTTTGTCTTCCTCCGTCTCTCCACAGGGCTCCTGATGCCTCTCTTTCTTTCTCTATCCCTCTGTGAGGCTCAAAAACCCTGTCTTTCTCTCTCTGTCGTTATTCTTGTGTGTCGCTCCGTCCTGCTCCCTGTCCCACCATTTCTTGCTATGTCCCTCTGTCCTGCTCCCTGACCCTATTCCTTTTTCACTCCTTCTCTGTCCTGCCACCCACTCCAGATTATTTCTCCATCTCCCTCTCCTTATTTTTCTTTCTCTGTCCTGCTCCCTCTTTCTGCCTCTCTTCCTCTATCCCTGCTGCTTCTTTCTCCATCTCTGTCCAGATCCCTGTCCCTTTTACTTTCCTCTCGCTATCCCTCTGTCCTTCTTCTTGTCCCCACCTTTTCTGTTGTGCAGCCCAGTGCTGTCTTTTCTTTCTCCACCTCTCTGTCTTGCTGCCCAACCCAGGCTTTTCCCCCCTCCATCTCTGTCCTGCTCCCTCTCTCTTATTTTCGCCTGTCTTTCACTTTGTCCTGCCTCCCTGTCCCTTTTTTCTCTCTCCGTATCACCCCGTCTTGCTCCCTGTCCCTGCCTTTCTCTGACAATCCGCGTCCTGCCCCTGTCCTTGTCTTTCCCTCTTTGTTCCCTCGTCATTCTTCCCATCTTTTTTCTCTCTCTCTCCCCATCTCCCTGCTGCTTCTTTCTCCACCTCTCTCCTGCTCCCTGACCCTTTTTTCCCTCTCGCTGTCCCTCTGTTCTGCTTCCTCTCCCATCTTTTCTGTCTTTATTTCTCTGTCCCACTGCCTGTCCCATTGTTTCTTGCTATACCTCCTTGTCCAGCCGGCTCTCCCTTTTTTCTGTTCTCTCTTCCTTTGTCCTGCTTCTCGGCCTTTCTTTCCTCTTCCTCCATCTCTGTCCTCCAGACTATTGTCGTTATTTTTCCTCTTGGTCTCTTTGTCCAGATCTGAGCCTCTCTTTATTTCTTAGTCCTCTCCGTCCTGTTCACTGTCCTTTTTCTCTCTCTGTCTGTATGTCCCGTTCCCTGTCCCCATCTTTCTCTACCCCTCCTTTCTTCTTCTTCTCCTTCCCCCCCTTTTTCTATCCCTCTGTGCTGCTCCCCAACCCTACTTTTTCTTCCTCCATCTCTCTGCAAGACTCCTTGTCCCTGTTTTTCTTGATTTCTCCATTTCTCTGGCCTTTTCTCTGCACCTTTCTTTCTCTCTCAGCTCCTCAATCTTTTCCCTTATCTTATTTTTCTCTTTCTAGTCCTTCTCCCCATCAGCTTAACCTGAATGACCAGGCGTCCCTGTGCTCTGGTATTTACCTGTGTCATGGTTTAACCCGGCGGGCAGCTCAACGCCACACAGCTCTTTGCTCACTCCCCGCAGTGGGATGGGGGAGAGAATGGGAAAAAAGGTCAAACTCATGGGTTGAGATAAAGATAATTGAATAGGACAGAAAAGGAAGGGAAAATAATAATAATGATAAAAGAATATACAAAACAAGTGATGCACAATGCAATTGCTGATCGATGCCCAGCCAGTTCCCGAGCAGCGGCCGCGCCCCCCTGGCCAACCTCCCCAGTTTTTTGTTCAGCATGACATCATATGGTATGGAATACACCTTTGGCCAGTTTGGGTCAGCTCTCCTGGCTGTGTCCCCTCCCAGCTGTGTCCCCTCCTCGCTGGCAGGGCAGTATGAGAAGCTGAAAAGTCCTTGACTTAGTGTAAGCACTGCTCAGCAACAACTAAATCATCAGTGTGTTATCAACATTATTCTCATACTAAATCCAAAACACAGCACCATACCAGCTACTAGCAAGAAAGTTAACTCTATGCCAGCTGAAATCAGGACAACCTAGCGTTGCCCTCGGGAAGATCTGTGTCTTTACAGCTAGGGATCATCTGGGAGCTGATCTCCTTATGTGGAATGTGGAGCTAGGTGTAGTTAAAGCAGAGGTTGTTCCCAGGCAGTGCTCTGTGCATCTTGTTGAAAGAGCAGGCTGTGGGCCTTATTTTGAAGGAAGGTTTCCTGTTCTGCTCCTAGGGAGGCTGCACGGGCGTGGTGTTGGGGACTGCAGGGATGGGTGGGATCTGCTGTGATTTCTCGTAAATGTGAACCGGACTTAATGGACTTGAATGAAAGCAGACTGACTGCGTATGGTTTTCTTCCCCAGCTCCAGTTCCAACCTATGTGTTTGGCACTAATAAACGAGACCCTGAGCTATTTTCCAGATATGAGGGGCTGCCAGTTAGCAGAGAACATCACTTACTTAGGTAATGGTGCAGTTGGTCTGTGACCAGGGATGTGTACTTTTGTGATGGTGCTTTCATGGACATTTTCTGGTCAGCAATTGCATTGTGCAGAACTTGTTTTGTATATACTTTTATCATTATTATTATTTTCCCTTCCTTTTCTGTCCTATTAAATGTTTGTTTTCATTTATCTTGAGTGTTGAAACTCTGAAAGGGGCCGATGAGTTGCCCTCCCTCAGTTTGCTCCCTCCTCTTTGGGGAGTGCGGTTAATGTTTGCTTCTTGGCTTTGCAGAGAACAAAATCCATTATACACCACCTCACTTGAATTGCTCTTGTTGGGAACCGATTAGAAGCTTATTGCTGCCTCATCTCGCAAATGGCATGCGTTCTGGTTCTCATTTGTTGAGCAGCCTGTCGGCTTGTCAAATGACTCCGCAGAACAATTCGATTACTCCAAGCAGCGATGCTGATACGAAGAGCTTACGTACTTCACTGCTAGCGATTCTGTGCTTTTCCCTCTGCAGGCGGGAAAGGTGATTCCTGAGTGGGCTGTGGCTTTAACCAGGGAGGGCAAAGCTGCTTCTCTGTGTATTTCCTTTCCGCCTCTTCCCTTAGCCCCTCCCCTCCCTTCCCCTCTGTGAGGCTGGTTTTGTGGTGTGCCTTCACTGGTGGAACGAGCTCCCACACGAAACGGAGGGAAGGAGGAAAGGGGCAAGGTGAGAGGTGTCGCAGTCCTTAGTTTGTAGATTTAATACCTAGGCCCCATTCAGAAAATACAGCGCGTATGTGGGTCAGTGGTCCCTGTGATACCGTAAGTCGGTGAAATAAGAACTCTCTACACCCGGTTTTGGAGTTTTAGAAAGCAGGCATTCTTTAATGCGGCGCCGGGCGCACAGGGGATCGCTCCACCTAGTGTGTGCACCACTTTATTTAACTACAGGAGTTATATACAATCAAGATATACATCTTCATTAGATTTCTGGGAAATGATTAACATGTTTATGTTGTTTCCTGGAATTCATTCACATATGTAAAAGTCTTTGACGCATGCGCCTTTGTATGCATAGGTGGTCTTCCAGGGTCTCCTGGTGGTCATCAATGGTCTTCCTCACAGTGTCCTTTAGTTGAAGTCGGTCTTTACGCATGCTCCGCTTAACCCTTGGCTTGGTTTGCACGATTGTCACTTGCCACAAACTAGCTTACTCCGGCATAACTTCTTTATCTACTCTACTCAAGATACAAAGCTGGCTTCCTTCTCTACTTTACGCAGAATACAAAGTTTCAGGACCTTTTTTATGTATTGAATGTCCGGCCTATCTATTCCTAAGGCATTCCTAACCCATCTGCATCATTTCAACCAAAGAACTCTTTACTATTCCTTTCTTGTCGGTATCACCTGCAGATTTTTACTATTTATAGCCATTTCTATAAATACAGAGTTCACCCAGCGGGTTCACATGGTGCTGTGCTGCTTGTAAACGGAATCGTTTTTATCCTTGCTGCAGTCTGGAGGTGGCAAGTGCCAGCTGATAGATTAAGACGGAGATGAAAGCGAGCGATACATATGCGACGGTGATCCTGCCACAAGGATTGATCAAGGAAGACCCTGCAGTGACTCTGTCAGAGGACAAGGTTTTCAGTGCTATTTCTGTATTTGATACCCAAGGGATTTGTTTTCCCTCTGCGTGTGTTTCTGTGCAGGCACGTGCATGAAGCAGAGGTGTTTCTCTGTGCCGTAACTGGGACTGATGACGGCTGGGTGGGTGGGAAGTGGTGCAATCACGGAAGAAACTTCCTGCAGCTGCCCTGCCGTGTCCTTCAGGCTAAAACAGCTCTTCTGGTTGTTTGCTGCCATCGAGAGCTACCGAGTGCATGGGGAGGTGTCGGGTTCCTGCTCCCTGTGGTCAGCACTGGTCCTTACTGGGTAGCCCTCCCCAGCAGCCAGCGCTGTACGCCCCTGTCAGTTGTTAGGCAAACATCTGCAGCTGGAATGTGTGGCGTGTTCCTCCGATTTGTCCATTCTCCACCTTGCATAGCAACGCATTTAAAATACTGAAATGTGCTCTTTTTATTGCTGTTAACATTCAAAAGTGTTGTTTTGGTCTGGTCAGCAACGTATTTGGCAAACATGACTGTTGCATTTTGAGAATAAAGTAGGTTCCCACCCTTCCCCCCACCCCCAAACTGTGTAGCATCCAGATCTTTTCTCCCTACTCCCCTACGTGTGGCCTGGGTTTGTTCGTTTTGCTGCCTCAGACCAAGAATACAGCAAACACCTGAGATGTGTGCTGTGTGCTCCAGGCCAAAGAAAGTTTTAAATGGTCCCAGTTTATTTTACGCAGCCATGCGGCGTGGTACCTTTTGGAAGGAACGCTGGGATGGTGTATCAGAAGTTACTGAAAATGGGATGATACCGGTAGTGGTTTATTTTCAGTGCCTGGTTTGGGAAAGAATATTCCAAAATACTGAGCTGTTAGAGAAAGATGAGTGCAAGGCAAGGAGCATCATGCTGCATTTATTGCTAAATGTATGTTTTTGTTTCATTCAAACTAGAAAGTAAAGAAAGACTGTACCTGCAAAAGAATTGGCATAGCTGTCTCTGTTTCCCAGAGTGAGCATACAAGCACCAGGGAGCAGTTTGGAGGATCAGAACTTCAGCCTGCTCTGGGTGATAAACCCTCAGGAGAGGACAGAGAAACCCCACTTCTTTCAATACAGCTCTACTTATCTTAATAGTTCTTCCTGTTAGATTGTGTTGGTGGTCAGACTCTAAGCACGTGATTAAACTGTTAAAAAATCAAGATATTTAGGGATTATTTACTGCATCGAATCCTCTTGCAAGCAGTGTACTGTATTGCCCTGTGGATAGTATAATGTCAGGACTGGCATGGCTGGTAATTTTCCTTTTCTTTTCTAGTAGAAGGATGCATTTATGAAGGGAAATCCAGGGCACAGGTGGTGCCCCACAACAAACCAACCTGTGAAGACCCAGACATCCACTGTTACAAACAGGAAAAAGCTATGGGCCTTTGCTTCAGACTCTGCAAAAGATTGACCAAGCCCGAGGAAAGTGACCAAAAGTGAAGCAATGCCACAGCGTCACTTCGGGATGGCAGGTGAGATTTCCATCCATGTTCCTCAAAGGTAGTAGCCTTGTTTTGTTTGAGTCTGGAAGCGAGCTGCAAGACCAGTTTTCTTTACTGCACATGGTACTGTAGTGCAAATACCTTTCATGTCCCAAATTAAGTTGCCAAGACTCTAGTTAAACCTCTGCATAAGAACCTAAAATTTTCCTTAGGGCATGATTGCTTTCAAGAGTCGAGTCCAGATATGTGGCATGTCGTGCCCCGTACCCCATGTGGGGTCCGGATGTGATTGATTTTTAATTCAGGCTTATCTGCTGTTAGAGATTTTCATTTTCTAGTCAAACAGGCAAATGCTGATTGTGTGCATTCTTCTTCCCTTTCATAGAGTGTTGTACTATGTTTAGTAATTTGCTGTTTACAAATATAATTTATGGGTGTCTGTGGAGTTGGAGGTGTTAACGTTCTTGTGGATGAATGTACCAGTGGAGCTAACTTTTTGTGTTTAAAACAAGAGAAGCGTAATTTAGTTTCACTTAAAATGTGCTCTTTTGCCCATTATACCTTGGAGGGGCGGATTCAAACCTTTTAAACATTAAAAAAGGAAATAAATAAAACAATCAAATCCGTGAATAAGTGTAGGTGGAGCGCCTGAACTGGTGAAAGGCAGGTAATCTCTCCCTGATATCCACAAGCAGCAGAAGTATTGCAGTCCTGACCTTGAAATAGAGAGACGTAAATGTTAAATGCTGGCAGCTTAAGAACCTAGCAGTCAAGGTAGAAAATAATTTTTCCACCACCACCCTTTTTCCTTTTTAAAGTTCCTAATTTCATAAATACTGATGTATTTGAAACTTTGTCATATCCTACCTAGTTTATGAGAAGCGTGTGGCAGATGGGACTTTTCTGCTTAGAGAGGTTGTGAGCTGGAGGGTGGAAAATGATTTTATGGAGCAAGTGTGAAAGGATAAAAAGGGATAAAAAGGCTTGTATGCTTTTTTTTGCCAGTTTAGTGGTATGAAAATTCCTCTAATGAAATTCCTTCTGGCTATGAAGGAACTGTGAAATGTGATCAACATCAAGTTCTAAAAATCTCAAGCCCCTTCATCCCATTCTGCTATCAGAGGAGTGGCTTTTCTGCTCAGTAAGTCAATAATGTTTATTGACTTAACAGGAAGAACAAGTAGGAGGTCTTGGTCTGTCTGGCTGCTGTCCCCCAGCGCTCCGGCGGCACTATCCAACTGTAGAGCTTCTGAGTACAGAGAGATCTTGAATCGGCAGCTGTCAAAGCAGAGGACAGAGAACTTGAGAATGAATTAGAAACTCATCTAATCCTAGAGAGCCATTCATTTCTGAAGAAGGCCCTCTTTTGTGCTACAGGTGATTTTTCCTAAAAATTTTTATTTATTTGTTTATTTTCTGCCTACTGAGTCAGTGAGCACAGTAATTCACAGGTCTCACTCCAGTCCTCACGCCAATGAAGGCTGGCTGTTTCATGAGTATAACGATAGCCCATAAAATAGCGACAGCTTCTGACAGAGATGTTGGCAGCATCTAAAGCACGGCAAGTCTGCCGTGCCAAATGGATTCCTGTTTTGTCCCCTATATACCAGTTCGTGGTAAATATGTTTTGTTGTCTTCTTCTCCCCTCGACTTCATGTGATAGTTCAATCCAAGTCTGACCCTTCTATCCAGTACAACCCCTTTTAAAACCCAGGCTGCGTGCTAACTGATGAACGAAAATGTAGCTGAGCAAGCGTAGAAAGGCCTCTGACTGTCTTGCATCTTCAAGGCAGATCGCTTCCTTAGGAGAGGGATTATAGGATTCCAGAATAAATCCAGGAAATCTGTTTACTTGTTGGTAGTTGTTAATCCTGTCTTGATTGCTTTTTACATATTACATTCCATTTTGGAAAATGTAATATAGAGAGAGCAAGATCTTCCTTTCTTTTTCTTAAGTCCCCCCACAGACCATCTCTCTCCTTTATTTTTGGCATTCCAATGGCAACCACCCTGCTTTTCAGTTTCTCACGTTGACCTATGATTGTGTCAAGAACCTGAGGTGTGGCACCAGCACTGGGCTTCTGACCTGCAGACCGCTAGTGGTGTCCCTGCTCATCCAGCCAGGAAGTTGTAACTGAGCATGTTTTTCTCATGACGTGGCTCACCTGTGATACGTGAGGGCGTAAGGCAAAGACAAGCGCTGTTTGCAGGTGACGTGACCATTGCAGCATCTACCCTCAGAGCTACAGAGCTAAGTGGGCAACAGCTTTCCTCGGCAAATGTGCAAGATTGCCAATACTTTCACATTTCTGCATGAGGAGAAAAGCATCTGGGCCAAAAAGCCCACTTTTTAGCGAGGCAAAGGGTGGGAAAAAAGACACTCCCTAGACTAGCCAATATCCCGATAGAGATGCACTTTTTGTTTTTAGAAAGAAGCTTCATTCTGCACCCAGGTGAAAGTTAGTTGAAACTGGTACCTGCTGGTCTTCTTTCTGCTTATTCTTCCTCAGTTCTTTCTTTCCTCTGAAAAATTGCAGTGACGAACAAGCCAGCCTGCTGAGTTTATAATCAGACCAATCCTAACAAAGAATGTCATTCCCAAATAGTGAGACGGTTGTAAGCTATTGGGAAAGTCATGAATCATCTCCCATTCTGCATGTTCAAATTCTTCACTATTTTCTCCTTACCGTTGATTTAACTGTAACTTGCTTTAAAATAGCACTTGAAATTCCTAATTTTTCGTAACGATAAGTTCTTGGTACCATAATAGAAACGTTGTGCTGAGAAGCCACGATAAACATGTGGCAATGTTTGTATATATATATTTTGTCTTCCCTTAGATGAAGTAATTTTGTAATTTGAAACCTTAGTGGAACGATTTTTGGTTTTATCATGATCAGACATCTAAGTGCCAGCCCTCTGCTACAGCCTCCCTTCAATACAGCATATTCAAGTTGCTTAAGCACCAAATTAAACTTTCACTTGCCAGTTAGCTGTCATTTTTTTCATTCCTCTTAATTTTTATATTTAAATGAAGAGTTTAAGTATTTGCTTACTTGGGGAAAAAACAGTGCTATCCTTGTCCCGTTATGATAAGCTACGTATTGGAAGGGCAGAAAGCTGAGACCACCAAGAAGATACTTAGAAGAGGGGGAAGAATTTTAGAGCCCTAAGTTGGATGCTCTTCAGGTGGCCAAAACTGAGGAGGGGGAAGAAGACCTACAGGTAGCTAAAGGGAAGCACAGGAGAGCAGCTGGGAGCCAACAGTGTGATGTGGGCATAAGGAAGTGCTCCACCGCAGTGTGTCAGGCAAAGTATTTTCAGGAACTGTGGAGAAGAGCTAATGCCATTGCACAGAGCCCAGCTCATCTGACGGGGTTGCTCTGCTGGTCCGTCACGTACAAGAAAGATGAACTCCCCCTGGAATAACTGGAGAGGAGAGCTGCAGGGATTGCTGGGACATGGGAGATGGAGGTGCGTGATGGCATCAGGAGTTCTTGATTTGCTTCGGCTAGAAAAGCAAGTGGGAGAAGAGTGGGGTGACTCCTGTAAATGCAGAAGAGGGAAATACCATTTAGGGAGAGCAGTTACTAAGCCTGAAGGTGTGGGCACCAGAGAAAATGCGTGCCGCCTGGCCCTGAGTAAATTTAAGCTGAAAACTGGCTTAGAAGATCTGGGCTTAGAAGATCTGGGTTCTGCAACAGCCTTCCTGTGGAAATAAAGAAAGTAGAAAGCACCCAGCCAACCCCTTATTGCTTAACATGGAGTTCAGTGAGTTTATGATGGGCCCGGAGATCTCTTCCAATCTCTCCTTCCTCCAAATTAACTGCCTCGTCAGGCATTGTCTTTCAAGATATGTGTTCCCTGTTCACTTTTTAATTGCTCTCCTGTCCTCTTGTTTGAAGGACTGAACCGTTGCTGATTGAGTATTTTGATGGCAAAAAGTGCTATGCTGGCAGGATCACTTCACTTGTGGATTGTGCTTAGGTACTTGCTGACCCTTCCCATTTTCTGTCCCCATTTCTGTCCCCATCACTTCTTGTTACTAGATCCTATACTTCTGATAGTGCCTTGTCTTTTTGTCGATGCTTAATACGTTTTGCTCCCTTTTTTATTTAAAAGCAAGAAGTTTAAAAACAAAAAACAAACAACCCCCCCACACACACACCTTCTACCTGTTTGTCACAGTAAGGGAAACAATTAATTCCAGTTGAACATTGGGTTTGAAGCCAGATGCCCTTTAGGCTGTATTCTTAAGATAATGAGCCACTCTTCTATGCTAGAGTTAGTGGATGAGCTTGGTTTATTCATATTGCTTTCTTCTGCTTCTGTTTACTGCTGCTCTAAGAGAGTACTGAAAAAACCTACCCCGCGTATGTTAGCGTGAGGTGCTGTCTGAGGGAAAACTTGTGGCAGCACCTGTGGTATTGAATTAAACAGCACCGGTGAGTGTTCCCGTGAACTGGACCTTGATCATCTGCAGTGCTAAATCGCTTGGAGGTTTACAGGTACAGGTTTGTCCCACGTCAGCTGGAAAGCTCCACAAATTCCTCGGCACCACTCACGAGTGGGAGTGGGCCAGGGGATTTCCCCGTGGGCATTTTGGATGCAGTTACTCTGCATCCAAATTTTGCACAACAAAACGCAACCAAATGGACAAGGGTAATTGTGCCAGTTGGCCTCCATTCCAGGGAATGGTCCCGGGCACGTGTAATTTATGGTTGTAGAGAGAGTTTTTGTATAGTTCTGGGAAAGGAAATTGGAAAACGTGAGTGCATGCTTAGTGAGACCTGGGGAAGGTTACTTATCTTTGGTGTCTGATCATTAGTGAAGTTGGTGTCTCAGCAATACAGCGAGGATAACGCTTCCCTTTCTCTCACACTGTGGCTGTTGTGCGAGACGTTTGGGCCACAGACTGTCTCCCTCTCTCTAGATGACACTCTGTTAAATTGGGCCCCTGCATTGCTTCCAAGGCACTCCCCCCAAACCAGACATTTAGTCTTCATAACGATGAAGAGCAACCACCGTTCTGAGTGGAAAAGCCACTCCCTGAGTCGTGCAGTGCCAGTGTTCGTTGCTTTCTCTTCTTGTCATTTTCTGAGCTCCTGAAGTGCAGGAAGGCTGGAGGCGAGAAGCTGTCAGCATCAAATACTCGGAGGAAGAACATTTATATCATCTGCATTTTACTTTCCTCAATTATAGACTGTATTGGCAGGGCAACAAGTAGGCAGGCACAGAGGTTCTGGCACAGAGGATCAAGCGCTTTGTGCTTCAGAGCTATCAGGCTGGCACTTTTCACCACTCAATGCAGCTCTAGGTTAAAGCTAAATGAAAATAGAAATTTTGCTTCAGAGCTTGATCAGGTCATTTCGTTCCATCCTTTTACTTGTTCAGTGGCTACGGAAGGGAGCCACTCCCTCGGGAGGAGCATCCACTGAGTTATAAACATGCGTGATATCAGAGCATCTTTGTGTATGTTTACGCATGAGATCATTACAGCTGCTGTAATGATCGTGTACTGTCGTGGTTTAACCTGGCAGGCAGCCAAATACCACGCAGCCGCTCACTCACTCCCCCCGCCCCCCCAGTGGGACGGGGAGAGAATCGGAAGGGTAGGAGTGAGAAAAACTCGTGGGTTGAGATAAAGACAGTTTAATAGAACAGAAAAGGGAGAATAATGATAATAAATAATAATAGAATATACAAAATGAGTGATGCACAATGCAATTGCTCACCACCCGTGCTGACCAATAACCAAGTAGCGATCGGTACTTCCTGGATCACGCCTACCGTTCATATACTGAGCATGACGTCACATGGTATGGAATACCCCATTAGCCAGCTGGGCTGGCTGTCCTGATTATGTTCCCTCCCATCTTGTGCACCTAGCTCAGTCAGTAGGCACGGGAGCTGTCCTTGGACTAGGAGGGCACTTAGCAACAACTGAAAACATCGGTGTGTTATCAACATTCTCCTCATACTAAATCCAAAACACAGCACTAGGAAGAAATTTAACCCTATCCCAGCCGAAACCAGGACAGTATCCACCCCTTATTCCATACCATTTACGTTATGCTTAGGTCTCACATTTTTCGATACATTTCAATTAATCACCACTATCATATATATATATACATATATAATACATATACATACATATATATACATATAATACATATACATACATATATATACATAAATATATACAAATGTCCATTGAGTTCTTTTAGTCCACAACTTTGGGGTCCATCTGTCATAACAGTCTTTCAGGGCCAGAAGGATGGTGTGTGGTGTTGGGCTGTTGCATCCTGAAGCCAGTTCTCATTTCGGTACTGCTGCACTCGTTCAGTTCTATCATCGTTGCACTTTGCTCGGTTTCATCGGAGTTAGTTCATTCTTCATTAATCTGGGTGATTTTCACTGCTATACCATTGATAGCAACCATAGAAATAATGATATACAATATCATATAACAATTGACATCATAAAATTCAGTTCATTGGCTATTTTCACCCAAAATCAAATCCCCTTGAGGTACACACCGGACTTGCCCATCCTTTCGCATCACCCACCAAGTGCACCCAGGTCCTTGAGCAAAAGCAATCCCATGGATGGGTTTTCCCTTGCCAGAGGCAGGAGTAACCCAGACTGTCTTCCCTAGCATATTTCTTATGTGCACGACAGGGACTTTATCTCCATCTACAGTACGTAAAAGTCTTGATTGGGCAGGGCCAGCTCGATTAACAGGCCCCCTAGTGTTGACTAACCAGGTGGCTTTTGCTAAATGTGTATCCCAATGCTTCAATGTCCCACCACCCATTGCCCTCAGTGTTGTCTTTAGCAGCCCGTTGTATCGTTCGATTTTCCCGGAGGCTGGTGCATGGTAGGGGATGTGATAGACCCACTCAATGCCATGCTCTTTGGCCCAGGTGTCTATGAGGGTGTTTCGGAAATGAGTCCCGTTGTCTGACTCAATTCTTTCTGGGGTGCCATGTCGCCATAGGACTTGCTTTTCAAGGCCCAGGATGGTGTTCCAGGCGGTGGCATGGGGCACAGGATATGTTTCTAACCATCTGGTGGTTGCTTCCACCATGGTGAGCACATAGCGCTTGCCATGCCGGGTTTGTGGGAGTGTGATATAATCAATCTGCCAGGCCTCCCCATATTTGTATTTCAACCATCGTCCCCCATACCAAAGAGGCTTTACTCGCTTGGCTTGTTTGATTGCAGCGCACGTTTCACATTCATGGATAACCTGTGCAATAGCGTCCATGGTTAAGTCCACCCCTCGATCACGAGCCCATCTATATGTTGCATCTCTTCCTTGATGGCCTGAGGCATCATGGGCCCACCGAGCTATAAATAATTCACCCTTATGTTGCCAGTCCAAATCCACCTGGGCCACTTCAATCTTAGCAGCCTGGTCCACCTGCTGGTTGTTTTGATGTTCTTCAGTGGCCCGACTCTTGGGTACGTGAGCATCTATGTGACGTACTTTTACAACCAGGTTCTCTACTCGGGCAGCAATATCTTGCCACAATGCGGCAGCCCAGATGGGTTTACCTCTGCGCTGGCAGTTGTTCTGCTTCCACTGCTGCAACCACCCCCACAGGGCATTTGCCACCATCCATGAGGCAGTATAGAGATAAAGTACTGGCCATTTTTCTCGTTCAGCAATGTCCAAGGCCAGCTGGATGGCTTTTACCTCTGCAAACTGGCTCGATTCACCTTCTCCTTCAGCAGTTTCTGCGACTTGGCGTATAGGACTCCATACAGCAGCTTTCCACCTCCGATGCTTTCCCACAAGGCGACAGGACCCATCAGTGAACAGGGCATATTGCTTCTCGTTTTCTGGTAGTTTATTATACAGTGGGGCTTCTTCAGCACGTGTCACCTCCTCCTCTGGGGATATTCCAAAATCTTTGCCTTCTGGCCAGTTCGTGATCACCTCCAAGATTCCTGGGTGACTGGGGTTTCCTATTCGGGCCCATTGTGTGATCAGTGCGACCCACTTACTCCACGTAGCATCGGTTGCATGATGTGTAGAGGGGACCTTCCCCTTGAACATCCAGCCCAGCACCGGCAGTCGGGGTGCCAGGAGGAGCTGTGCTTCAGTACCAACCACTTCCGAAGCAGCTCGAACCCCTTCATATGCTGCCAATATCTCCTTCTCAGTTGGAGTGTAGCGGGCCTCGGATCCTCTGTATCCCCGACTCCAGAACCCTAAGGGTCGACCTCGAGTCTCCCCTGGTGCTTTCTGCCAGAGGCTCCAGGTGGGGCCATTCTCCCCGGCTGCGGTGTAGAGCACATTCTTTACATCTTGTCCTGCCCGGACTGGCCCAAGGGCTACTGCCTGAACTATCTCCTGTTTAATTTGTTCAAAGGCTTGTTGTTGCTCAGGGCCCCATCTGAAGTCGTTCTTCTTCCTGGTCACTTGATAGAGAGGGCTTACAATCAGGCTGTAATCTGGAATATGCATTCTCCAAAAGCCCACAACGCCTAAGAAAGCTTGTGTTTCCCTTTTGCTAGTTGGTGGGGACATGGCTGTTATTTTGTTGATCACATCCATTGGAATCTGACGACGTCCGTCTTGCCATTTTATTCCTAAAAACTGGATCTCCTGTGCAGGTCCCTTGACCTTACTTTGTTTTATGGCAAAACCGGCTTTCAGAAGGATTTGAATAATTTTCTTCCCTTTTTCAAAAACTTCTTCTGCTGTGTTGCCCCACACGATGATGTCATCAATGTATTGCAGGTGTTTGGGAGCCTCACCCTGTTCCAGTGCGGTGTGGATCAGTCCATGGCAAATGGTAGGGCTGTGTTTCCAGCCCTGGGGCAGTCGGTTCCAGGTGTACTGGACGCCCCTCCAAGTGAAAGCAAACTGTGGCCTGCACTCTGCTGCCAAAGGGATGGAGAAGAAGGCATTAGCAATGTCAATTGTGACGTACCACTTGGCTGCCTTCGACTCCAGCTCGTATTGAAGTTCTAGCATGTCCGGCACAGCAGCACTCAGTGGCGGCGTGACTTCGTTCAGGCCACGGTAGTCCACTGTTAGTCTCCACTCTCCATTGGACTTTCACACTGGCCATATGGGACTGTTGAAGGGTGAGCGAGTCTTGCTGATCACTCCTTGGCTCTCCAGTTGACGAATCAGCTCATGGATAGGGATCAGGGAATCTCGGTTGGTGCGGTATTGTCGCCGATGCACTGTTGTGGTAGCGATTGGTACTTGTTGTTCTTCAACCCTCAGCAACCCCACAACAGAAGGGTCCTCTGAGAGACCGGGCAAGGTGGACAGCTGTTTAATTTCCTCTGTCTCCAGGGCAGCTATACCAAAAGCCCACCGGTACCCTTTTGGGTCCTTGAAATACCCTCTCCTGAGGTAGTCTATGTCAAGGATGCACGGAGCCTCTGGGCCAGTCACAGTGGGGTGCTTCTGCCACTCATTCCCGGTCAGGCTCCCTTCGGCCTCCAATACAGTTAACTCTTGGGATCCCCCTGTCACTCCAGAAATACAAATGGGTTCTGCCCCTTTATAGCCTGATGGCATTAGGGTGCACTGTGCACCAGTGTCTACGAGAACCTTATACTCCTGTGGCTCTGATGTGCCAGGCTATCGAATCCACACAGTCCAGTAAACCCGGTTGTCCCTTTCCTCCACCTGGCCGGAGGCAGGGCCCCTCTAGTTCTGGTCATAGTATCCGCTTCTCACTTCTTGCAAACGTGAGTCAAGAATTCCTTCATTACAGTCCAAAGTAAGATCAGCCCTTCTACTCTGTCTGGGGAACTGTTCACTGGAAACTGGACCGTCGTGAGACAGGGTTTTCCTGAAAACTGGAGCAGCATTTTTCCTGAGAGAACGCCCTTGTGTGATTGTTTTTCCTTGCAACTCACGTACACGTGCCTCTAGGGTCAAGGTAGGTTTTCCATCCCACTGCCTCATGTCCTCTCCGTGGTCACGCAGGTAAAACCACAGGGTGCCCCGGGGTGTGTACTTTCGATATCCTCTCTCTTGAGGAGAAAAACGCTGACTCCTAATGGCTGAGATACTGGTCCGTACAGGTGGAGAATAGGACCTATCGTCTTTGAGTTGCTGGACCTCTCGGGATAGTTTCTCCACAGCCGAGACAAGGGAGGAGGAGATAGTTTCTTCGAAATCCCGAAGTCTGTTAACCACCTCATCCACCGTTGGTGCTTCTTCCTCTTTCCAGCACAGTACTGCCAACGAACTGGCATACGATGCTGGTGCGCTCCGTACCAACTTCCGCCACATGGGTTGGGTGCACTGGACGTCATCTGGATCTTTGGGCGTTTGGTCGTCGTCCAGGTCACTATAAACCACCTCCAGCACGCCTAATTCTCTCAGGTACTGGATACCTCTCTCCATAGTGGTCCATTTGCCTAGGCGATATATAACATCTTCCTTGAAGGGATACCTTTCCTTTACGCCTGACAGCAGTCGCCTCCAGAGGCTGAGGACCTGTGTCCCTTTTCCGATTGCTTTGTCAATACCCGCTTCCCTAGCAAGGGATCCCAGCTGTTTGGCCTCCTTCCCCTCTAATTCCAGGCTACTGGCCCCATTATCCCAGCATCGGAGCAGCCAGGTAACAATATGCTCGCCTGGACGACGGCTGAAATCTTTCCGCATATCTCGCAGCTCACTCAGGGATAGGGATCGGGTGGTTTCTGTCTCGTTTATGAGTTCTTCCTCTTCCTCCTCCCCTCCTCGTGATGTCCCTGCTCTTTCATCATCCCTTTCTAAACGACCTGATCTCCGCTTCCAAGATTTCCTCTTCTGTACAGGGGCAACGGATACCAGCAAGGGTTGGTCCTCTGGTTCAGCTGTAGTGCCTGTTGCTGGGGTTTGGGTAGCTGCAGTGCTTGTCATGGGGGTTGGAGTAACTGTAGTGCCTGTTGCCGGAGCTTGAGTGGCTGCAGTGCTTGTCGCAGGGGTTGGAGAAGCTACGGTGACTGTTGCTGGGGTTTGAGTAGCCACAGGGGTTGTCATGGGGGTTGGAGTAGCCGCAGTGCCTGTCGTGGGGTTTTGAGTAGCCACCGTGTCTGTAGCCGCCCCCGAGACTCGCCGCTCCGCCCGCCCTGATGAGGCACCGCTGCTTGCCCTCCCTCTTTTCTTGTTCCTGAGGGTTGATCTCTGGGCAGTATTCCTGAATAGTTGTTTAACCCGAAACAAGGCCTGAACCACATTCAGGAGACATAGCAATATGAACATGCTTGTTTGAACATCCCAAGGATATTCAAAATTCTCAGGGAATATTGTGGACATCTTTGTGAAGAGGATAGAAGAAAAAGGAGTTTCTGACGATATGGAAGGGAAGATGAACAAGTGGGAGAGAGTGTCCCATCCCGTCTCCCCCTTAAATTCATTCTCCGAGGAGGAACAAGTGCAATTACCAATAATTTCTAAGAGGTGGTTCCTGAGGTACAGAAATGATGGCAGTGCCGAGTACAGATACCAGATTAGACTTACGACCAATGATTTTATCACCTCATAAAACAGCAACAAAATGATAATCTTGGCCCAGTTCCGACTGATGATAAACAGCACAAAAGGGAACACATACTGCAAGCAAGGTATTACATGACCCAACATTGAGAGCCAGCCCCACAACTTTGACAGCCAATACATCAACATTGTGACCAATCAATATAATGGATGCTTATAACAATTTTGCCTTAACACACTTTGGTCAGATCTATCGTTATCTCAACCCTTCGAGCCCCACGTTGGGCGCCAAAAAGGACTGTCGTGGTTTAACCTGGCAGGCAGCCAAATACCACGCAGCCGCTCACTCACTCCCCCCGCCCCCCCAGTGGGACGGGGAGAGAATCGGAAGGGTAAGAGTGAGAAAAACTCGTGGGTTGAGATAAAGACAGTTTAATAGAACAGAAAAGGGAGAATAATGATAATAAATAATGATAGAATATACAAAACGAGTGATGCACAATGCAATTGCTCACCACCCGTGCTGACCGATAACCAAGTAGCGATCGGTACTTCCTGGATCACGCCTACCGTTCATATACTGAGCATGACGTCACATGATATGGAATACCCCATTGGCCAGCTGGGCTGGCTGTCCTGATTATGTTCCCTCCCATCTTGTGCACCTAGCTCAGTCAGTAGGCACGGGAGCTGTCCTTGGACTAGGAGGGCACTTAGCAACAACTGAAAACATCAGTGTGTTATCAACATTCTCCTCGTACTAAATCCAAAACACAGCACTAGGAAGAAATTTAACCCTATCCCAGCCGAAACCAGGACACTTGGTTTTACATGAAAAGTGCCTCAAGTAGTACGACTTCAGATGGCAGTGAAGGAATAAAATCTACATGTGAATTTAGAGACAAATCAAAGAGGATGGTGTGTGATTGTTTTAGTATGTGAACTTTTTTTAATCAGGATTTTCTTTTTTTTGAGCAAAAGACCTGCTTCCCATGTGCCTACGTAAACCCCATTTTCTCTGATAGAAGCATGCAATATGGCTTGTGATGTAACGTTTACTTTAGGTATAAGCTGTACTATGCAGTGCTCTTTTGGGCTTGTAGCATTCTTTTGAAACCTGGCCCTCCACATCAAAGAGGCAAGCTGTGTCATCTGCTTTCCCCCAAAATGTAGAGCAAAATAACTGTCATAAATACAGTCTGACCAAAACTAGTTGAGGGATTTGTTGGCTGTTGTTAGAATCATGATGGGTCAGAAATTAGCCTGTACTTACTAATGAGTTACTGTATTTTAATTGCCCTACGCTATCTGAGAAGCAGGTAAGTGTCAGAGCGCTTTCCCAGGGAATCAAACTACACATCTCTGATTCTTTCAGAGGGTCCCCTATGTAAACTGCATCCTCCAGAAGAATCTGGGTGCTTGGCATTCTCAAAGGGACCCAAGTGGATGAAGTTCAGTCCTCCTGACTGCATGTCAGCAGGAATTACGTTTCCAGCTGTGCTTCTGTGCACTGAGAAACTTCCTCGGTTTCTTTGCTTGGCAGACCTGGTGTGTCTTCCATTCTCCTTTGCTTCCTTTTGTTTCAGTGTTTCAGTGGTGATTAATTACGCAGCAAATATTTCTTAGGCTTGTGTTTCCCCAAATGCAGTAAATATCCTAAACCTATGTAGACTTGGGTAACTGTGTTATAAGGGGCCTCAAACAAGAATACACCCAAGGACATAATTTGCAACTGTGAATGGTCCATCCTGGAGGAGTAAGAATACACCCAAGGACATAATTTGCAACTGTGAATGGTCCATCCTGGTGGAGTGTAGATAAACCAGCAGACACCAATTGAAACCAAGATAAGGAACGTGAAAACTTTACAAACAGAGAGATAAGCAAAGACAAGACCATATATGGAAAAGAAGAATAGAATGACTATGTATAATTCTTCTGGGAGATCCAATGTATATGTACGATGTAGGACGATATAAGCTGTAACTGATGCAACACGCGGCATGCATGTTCGGAGGAACGATCCCCTGTGCATCCAGCGCTGTTAATAAAGAGAATGCCTGCTTCTTAATGCTGCCTTGGGGTTAAGAGGTTTATTCCCGATTTTGGTGACAACTTAACAGGACTCCTGGCTTCCCGTTGTCCTGGTTTCAGCTGGGATAGAGTTAATTTTCTTCCTCGTAGCTCGTATAGTGCTGTGTTTTGGATTTAGTATGAGAATGATGTTGAGAACACAGTGATGTTTTAATTGTTGCTAAGTAGTGTTTATACTGAGTCAAGGACGTTTCAGCTGCCCATGCTCTGCCAGGTGCACAAGAAGCTGGGAGGGAGCATAGCCAGCGCAGCTGACCCAAACTGCCCAAAGGGGTATTCCATACCATACGAGGTCATGCTCGGTGTATAAGCTGGGGGGAGTTGGCTGGGGGGCAGCGATCGCTGCTCGGGGACTGGCTGGGCATAGGTTGGCGGGTGGTGAGCAATTGCATCGTGCATCACTTGCTCTCTATATTCTTTTTATAATTATTATTATTATTACTACTACTACTACTACTACTATTATTTTACTTTATTTAAATTATTAAACTGTTCTTATCTCAACCCCCAAGTTTTCTTACTGTTACTCTTCTGATTCTCTTCCCCATCCCACTGGAGGTGGGGGGGAGCGAGCGAGCAGCTGTGTGGTGTTCAGTTGCTGGCTACGGTTAAACCACGACACCGTCCTCGGGAGTGTGGACAGAGCGTGATGGTGTGCTCCCTCTGCCCCCAGCCTGACTTTTTCCCTAACCCTGCCCAAGCGATAATCACCTGGGTGGACCGTGATGGATGCAGATAACAACACAATAGGCGATGCATTCACCTAACCACAGCGCTGATCAATGGGTGACTCAAGCCAAATTTGGAAGAAACTAACTGCAGTCGGTATGTAAATATGACTATGAGTCAATCATCTTACCCCCATAAATAGTGGGCAGCCCAAGAGCCCTTTCAGCTCTCCTGCACAGCAGCGGGCTGTGAGGATGGCAGGGAATGTGCTGATGCGCAGACAGGTCAGGTGCTGAAGGGGTTTTAATTTCATCTAAGACCAAAAACTCATGGATCCGGCTGCACCTACTACATTCAGTTTCTGACGCAGTTGGGAACATCACCTGGGGTTAAGGTTCTCTAATCCTTATGTCACGGATGGAGTGAGAGAGAGAGATGCACTTCACTTGTAAAAGAGAAGTAGCAATATGTTTATTGATGTAAGACAGCAATTTAACAAAGTTTGATAGTAAATGCAACAGTGAGTTAACAAGGTACACTTGATTAGTTACTGCATGGAGGACAGGGTCAGACAAAACTGTCAGGGAGACCTCCCGTTGAGTTATGGTGTTCAGAGAGGACTCCCTTGCTTTCTAAATTCCTTCCCTTAGAAAGGAGTCTAGGTGCAGCTGGATGCAAACTTAGTCCCAGACTTGGTCAATGGTTTATGTCTAAAGGATTATATATGTACACAATCAATCCTTTATATCACTTAGCTAAGATTTCAAAGTTTCAGTGCGCTTATTCCCAATTCACTTACCGAGTATCTGGCATGATAAGGATTCTCTCAACCTCAAGGAGCAAGCCTGAGGACTCTGGAGGAGAACAGTCAGCAGTGGATGGGAATCAAATCAGGGGCTACTCAAGCAAAGCCAACCCTTACCAGTCCGTGGGGCGAGAGCGGCTGCATCCAAGGGTGCAGAAAAAGCCAGACAATGTCCCAGTGAGGCCACCCTCCATCATCTTTCAAAGGTTATCGAGGCTGGGGGAACTCCCTGACAACTGGCAAAAAGCAAATGTTGCATGCCTCTTTCAACGTAGCCCAGAGGATGAGCTGGGGAGTTAAAGGCTGCTTAGACTGACTTTGAATGAGGAACATGTCCCACAGGGTGTCCTCTCAGATTGCATTTCTGGGTGTCAGAAGGTGACTGGATGAACCCAGGGCTGATCGTGCCTGACCATCCTCACTGCTTCCTACGATGATAGGACCACATCTGCGGGTGAGGGGAGAGCAGTGGGCGTCATTCACGGGGACACAAGAAAGGCTTTCAACACCATCCCCCACAACAGTCTCTTTTCCAAGAACAAACTGTCTGGAGGGATGGCCAACAGGATCCTCATGATATCCAACATGGACCAATCCAAAGTCCTGCCCCTGGCGTGGATGAATGCCTTGCGGTGACACAGCTTAGGGACTTCCCATCTGAGCTGCAGCTCTGCAGAAAAATCCCTGGTGATCCTTAGGTTTCATTGGACAAAACGTGAACTATCAGCAAAGACGACCAAAACGTCGTGGGCTGAATGAGTAGAAACACAGCCAGTGGAAGTGATTATTCCCCACTGCCCAGTTGCCACTCCCAGCTCCATGTCCCAAGGCAGTGACCCACATATGGGGCCTTTGATAAACAGCCACAGAAATGTAAATAATTTTGCCTGGGTGCCTTAGTCCAACTCTCAAAACGAGGCAGGATGAATGCCATCTCTGGCAAAGATCGCACATAAACTGAAGGGACTGCCCTCCAGCTGCCCAGCTTTGGCCCTGTGTTGTGGTTTAACCCAGCAGGCCGCTAAACACCACACAGCCGCTCGCTCACTCCCCCCTCGGTGGGATGGGGGAGAGAATCGGAAGAGTAAAAATGAGAACACTTATGGGTTGAGATAAGAACAGTTTAATAGGTAAAGCAGAGCCGCGCACGCAAGCAAAGCAAAACAAGGAATTCACTCACTCCTTCCCATTGGCAGGCAGGTGTTCAGCCATCTCCAGGACAGCAGGGCTCCATCGCACGTAGCGATTACTTGGGAAGACAAACGCCATCACTCTGAACGGCCCCCCTTCCTTCTTCTTCCCCCAGCTTTATATGCTGAGCATGACATCATCTGGTATGGAATACCCCATTGGCCAGCTGGGTTAGCTGTCCTGGCTATGCTCCCTCCCATCTTCTTGTGCACCTGGCAGAGCATGGGAAGCTGAAAAGTCTTTGACTCAGTATAAACACTACTTAGCAACAACTAAAACATCACTGTGTTATCAACATTATTCTCATACTAAATCCAAAACGCAGCACTACACCAGCTACTAGGAAGAAAATTAACTCTATCCCAGCCAAAACCAGGAGACCCTGGCATGGTGAGCACCCTCTGGGCCCAGCTGTAGAAGCACTGCAGAGATAGCGTGCCCTGGGACCCCGTGTATCGGTTGGGGTCTGGCACTCAGAGGGCCATGGTGTTGTGCCATTGTGCACCCCATAAAGAGTTGGCTGGATCAAAAAAGGGATATGAGGGAAGCGCTAGCAGGTGTGGCCATGGCTTGGTAGCAAAGAAATAATAGTGGGATCTAGCCAACATCTCCTACCTTCATTGCTCCCAGCTCCCTTTAGATAGAAATGTTGATGTGAACTGTATTAATATAAACACGTCATGGGAACGGTTTCTCCATTCAAAGTGTTGGGAGGAAATGTGTTTCTGGAAATGGCTGCAGAAATCTACATTTACACTGGGGGAGAGAAAGGGTCATCATATTGCTGCTCCATATGCATGGCCTATGAAAAAAATCATGAGAATTTACAGACCAGTGTCAAAGTTCTGAAGAGTGAATTTTTACGCACCTATTACCCTGAGGTCTTTCCTGCATGTGTTTCTACTTTTGCCTAACATCTTAATTCAGGGGTTGATTCAGTTGCCAACGTGGAGGTTGCCACTGCCTCCAAGATACCCAGGGGTGGCTGAAGCCCCCACGTGGGACTGCGAAATGTGACCCATGACGTACAGGAGCACTTCTGGAGCAGGAGCTGGTCACCAGGCAGGGTGTATCGAAGCATCTCAGTTGAGACAACTGATTTCTCTCCCTTGAGTAGAAAAGGAAGCCTGGGCAATGGCACCCAAGGTGTCCAACATTAGAGGAGATCACTCTCATCCCTGCCCTCACCTACAAAGGAGCCACATGTACTTCACCGTGCATGGAATTCAATATGACTTGGTGTAGATGCTGCAGAGTCTACTTGAAATTGATCCTTTAAGGCAGATACATTTGGATTAGTGCAGATTTGGCTACTCAAAGTAGAGCATTTCATTAACTTTGTCTCTTTGCTTCCTCCTATGAATTGAGGGAGCTCGTGAGTTCACCCTGTGACTCGCGGTGTGCAAAAAGTGAATATTGAGAAACAGAGTCCGAGCAGGGAATGTTTTGGTGGGTCTTGGGATCTGTGCTTGACAGAACAGCATTTCTTCCATTGGTCTAAGGCTATCCCCTGTGGGGAGTGAACTTCAGAGAAGGTAACGTGGACGCAATAAACAGCAGAGGAATGTCTTTCATTTTTTATTGAAGCACGCCTGCCTTTGGTTTTGGTTTTGGCAATTAAGAAACATCCTCCTGTGCCTGTGTGCAGCTCGTTCTCTAAGTAAAGCAGGTGGGAGTTGGTGCCAACGGAGTGAAACATGCAGCTACAGCCTTTAGTGGTAGAAAGCCGAGATTTGAACGAGGCTTCTGGAAGTCCCAGCTGGCTGATGAGTGAAACCATGGGGTTGGGATGGGGTGCCCACTGAGTTTCTGACATATGGTCTTGAGCTCTCTCTGTATTCATACTCCATTAGGGGATGCTCAGGAAGAGCATCAGTCAGAGATTGCTGATATCACCTAATCTGTAAGTAGAAAAAAAAGGACAACTAGAAAGGGAAGAAATCCTTTCTTATTGTTTTTTAGTATTGAAATCTTTTGACTTTGACTACACTCTTGAAATCTCTCTAATCGACCACATAAGAACGGAGGAATTTTATGCGCAGAGACTTGGCTTGTTAGGGCTTTTTGCACGTTTATGAGCCCTCTGGTGTCAAATATTGGAACTGCAGTTATTGAAAGATTGAACAAGCCTCTACGGAAGGAAAAGTCAGCAAACTTTCATACACCCCTCGCTTCCCCACCTCACTGTGACCCCATGATGTCCCAAGCTTTACTGATGTCTCTCTGTCCCCACTGGCTGTTTCTTCAAACACAAAGCTGTGGTTTTCTGAGGATTTGCCAATGCCTGTGAGTTCTCCAGAACCTGCCAGGTTCTTTCAAAGCCCTGCGAATGAGCAGCTTCTGTCAGCTCATGAGGATTACTGAGCACAGCCATCCCCAGCAGTGGACATTCCCCATCTGCCAGGCTGAGGCATGCACACAAGATGGAAATGTCTCTGTCATCCCCCATTTGCACATGAGGGTCCTTCCCTTTTGCCATATCCCAGAACAAAATGACTTCTCCTCCTCCTCTGCTTTGCATTTCTAGGCTCAGACATGGTTGTAAGGATTTGCTAAAGCCATCAGCCATCACCTTGTTACTCACTGACATCCCTGACCCACCTTCCCAGACATACTCTGCTGGGTTTACGTGGCAAGGTTTTGGTAGCAGGAGTGCTGCAGGGGTGGCTTCTGTGAGAAGATGCCAGAAGCTGCCCCCATGTCGGTCAGAGCCAGTTCTAGCCAGCTCCAAGATGGACCTGCCGCTGGCCAAAGCTGAGCCAATCAGCAATGCTGGTAGTGCCTCTGCGATAACAAGAAGGGGGGAAAAACTGCTGCACAACAGCAGCTGAGAGAGAGGAGTGAGAGTATGTGAGAGAAACAACTCTGTAGTCCCCAAGGTCAGTGAAGAAGGAGGGGGAGGAGGTGCTCCAGGTGCCAGAGCAGAGATTCCCCTGCAGCCCGTGGTGAAGACCATGGTGAGGCAGGCTGTCCCCCTGCAGCCCGTGGAGGTCCACAGTGGAGCAGATATCCTCCTGCAGCCTGTGGAGGGTGCCACACCAGAGCAGGTGGATGTGTCCTGAAGGACGCTGCAACCCTGTGGAGAGCCTGCGCTGGAGCAGGTTTCTGGAAGGAAGCAGGGGAAGAGCGTGAGGAGGAAGGAGTAACAGAAACAAAGCGTTATGAAATGACTGCAACTAGCCAAGTGGCTTCTGCTAAATTTGTATCCCGATACTTGACTGTCCCAGCACCCATTGCTCTCAGTGTAGTTTTTAACAGTCTGTTGTGTCGTTCATTTTTCCTGGAGGCTGGTGCCTGAGAGGGGATGTGACACACCCACTCAATGCCATGCTCCTTGGCCCAAGGTGCTTATGAGCTTGTTTCAGAAATGAGTCCTGTTGTCTGACTCAATTCTTTCAGGGTGCTCTGTCACCATAAAACTTGCTTTTCAAGGCCCAAGATAGTGGATCCTGGGCAGTGGCATGGGTCACAGGGTATGTTTCCAACCATCCAGCAGCCGCTTCCACCTTTGTAAGCACATGGTGCTTGCTGTGGCGGGGTTGTAGTAGTGTGATAAGATCAGTCTGCCAGGTTTTCCCCTACTGAAATTCCAGCCATCGTCCTCCATAGCCAAAAGGCTTTAGCTGCTTGGCGTGTTTGATTATGGTGCACGTTTTACATTCATGGATAACCTGTGCAATGGCATCAATGGTCAAGTCCACCCCTCAGTCACGAGCCCATTTGTATCTTGTATCCCTTCCTAAATATCCTGATGTGTTATGGGCCCATCGAACTATAAATAGCTCACCCTTATGTTCCCAGTCCAGATCCACCTAAGCCACCTCAATTCTAGCAGCCTGGTCCACCTCCTCGTTGTTTTCATGTTCTTCAGTGGCACGACTCTTGGGTATGTGAGCATCTACGTGACGTACTTTTACAACCAGGTTCTCTACCCAAGCGGCAGTATCTTGCCACAATTCAGCAGCCCAGATGGCTTTGCCTCTGCGCTGCCAGTCGGTCCGCTTCCGTTGCTGTAGCCACCCCCAGAGGGCATCTGCCACCATCCATGAGGCAGTAGAGAGATAAAGGACTGGCCATTTTTCTCATTCAGCAATATCCAAAGCCAGCTGGATGGCTTTCGCCTCTGCAGACTGACTTAGTTCACCTTTTCCTACAGCAGTTTCTGTGACTTGTATCGGACTCCACGCAGCAGCTTTCCACCTCCGATGTTTTCTCACAATATGACAGGATGCATCCGTAAACAGGGCATATTGCTTCTCTTTCTGTAATTTATTACACAGTGGGGCCTCTTCAGCATGCGTCACCTCCTCTGGCCACACTCCAAAGTTTTGGCCTTCTGGACAGTCCATGAGCACTTCCAAGATTCCTGGGCTGTCGGGGTTTCCCATTCAAGCCCGTTGCGTTATCAGCGTGACCCACTTACTCCATGTGGCATCAGTTATGTGATGCGTAGAGGGAACCCTCCCTTTGAACATCCAGCCCAGCACAGGCCAGCGAGGGGCCAAGAAGAGCTGTGCTTCAGTACCAACTGCTTCTGACGTGACTCGAAGCCCTTCATAGGCTGCTAATATTTCTCTTTCGGTTGAAGTGTAGGTGGCCTCGCATCGTCTATAACCCCGGCTCCAAAACCCTAGAGGTTGCCCTCGAGTCTCTGCAGGTGCTTTCTGCCAGAGGCTCCAGGTGGGGCCGTGGTCCCTGGCTGTGCTCTAAAGCATGTTTTTCACTTCTTGTCCTGTCTAGACTGCCCCAAGGGCTACCGCACGAACTGTCGCCCATGTCATTTGTACAAAGGCTTGTTGCTGCTCACAGCCCCATTCAAAACTGTTCTTCTTCTGGGTCACTCGATAGAGAGAGCTTATCATCACACTATAACCTGGAATATGCATTCTCCAAAAACCCACGACACCTAAGAAATTTGTGTTTCTTTTTTGTTAGTTGGTGGCGACAAATCTGTTTTTTTATTGATCACATCCATTGGGCTGTGACAATGCCCATCTTGCTAATTTATTCCTAAAAAGTGGATCTCCTTTTGTGAGGTCCTTTGACCTTACTTTATTTTATGGCAAAGCCAGCTTTCAGAAGAATCTACATTATTCTCCCTTTCTCAAACACTTCCTCTATTGTGTTGCCCCACACAATGATGTCATCAATCTGTTGCAGGTGTTCAGGAGTTTTGCCCTGTTCCAGTGCAGTCTGGATCAGTCCATGGCAAATGGTAGGGCTGTGTTTCCACCCCTGGGGCAGTCGGTTCCAGGTGTACTGGACGCCCCTCCAAGTGAAAGCAAACTGTGGCCTGCACTCTGCTGCCAAAGGGATTGAGAAAAACACATTAGCGATATCAATTGTTGCATACCACTTGGCTGCCTTTGACTCCAGTTCATACTGGAGTTCTGGAATGTCTGGTGCAGCAGCACTCAATGGCCACAATAGTCCACTGTTAGGCTCCACTCTCTGTTAGATTTTTGCACTGGCCTTATGGGACTATGAAGGGTGAGTGAGTCTTGCTGATCACTCCGTGGCTTTCCAGTTGCTGTGTCCTGGTTCCGGCTGGGACAGAGTTAACTTTCTTCCCAGTAGCTTGGGGGGTGTGCTGTCTTTTGGGTTTGGTATGAGAGGAGCATTGATGGCGCATGGATGCTTTGGTTGTTGCTGGGTGGTGCTTGCACCTTTTCGGCCTCCCATGCCCTGCCAAGTGCAGGGGAAGGTGTGGGGGGGACGGGGGTGGGGAGCATAGCCGGGGGAGTTGACCCAGCTGGCCAATGGGGTATTCTATACCATGTGACGTCATGCTCAGTATAAAAACCAATGTATCCCTGTTCATGACACGCGGTCAGCAGTCGGCAAGCAGTTGCATTGTGCATTGCCTGCTTTGTATATTCTGTTATTGTTGTTGTTATCATTGTTATTATTACTGTTCTACTTCATTTTATTTCAATTATTAAACTGTTTTTATCTCAACCCGCAAGTTTTCTTACTTGTGCCCTCCTGATTCTCTCCCCCATCCCACCGGAGGGTTGAAAGGAAGATCAGCCCTTCTACTCTGCCCAACAGAAATCAGAGCAGTAGTTTTCCCGGATGGATGCCTTTTGGCTGTTGTTTTTTCTTTCAGTTCCTGTACCCAAGCTTCTAGTCTCCAGGTAGGTTCACCATCCCACTTCCTCATGGTCCTCCCCCTGGTCACGCAGATAGAACGACAGGGTGGCACGTGGTGTGTGCCACCAGTACCCTTTCCCTTGAGCAGAAAAAGGCTGACTCTTAATAGCTGAGACACTGGTCGGCATGAGAGAGGAAGACATCCTTTTTTAAATGCTGGGACAATTGTTGGGACAGTTTCTCCACAGCTGAGACACAGGCCTGTAGGGAGGAAGTGAGATTCTCTTTCTGTTCCTGGAATTGGCTGGCCAAACCATCCACAGCTGGTGCCTCCATGTCTGTCCAGCTCTTTAGCACCAGGGTGTTGGCATATGTTAAGCGGCTATCAATTGCCATCCACCTGATTTGCATTTATCTCAAAGGCAGCCTTGACCTCTCCTAAGTCAATATTCCTCAGTTATGACAGTGCATACAATTCATCAATTCTTTTCAAAATAACTTCAGAATCCAAGTAACGTCACAGCTTATTTAAGTATGATAAATAATTCAAGACTGCGCAACTTAGCTATCTAGTAAATAACACACAAAGCAGAAGCAGTCAAAATGAAAATCTTCCAGGTGACTGCCTGCTCTTTGGGCAATTTCCAAAGCAAATATTCAAGTTAGTCGCCTTAAATCTTTTCACACCTGATCCACAACAGATCTCTTATTTATAGTTAGTGCCCCGTAAAGATATAACCATATCCATAACCCTTAAAAAGGACATATAATGTCAATGAAGAAGCTGAGCCATTTACAGTTCTCCTGAACTACTTATCAGTGTATTTTTATTTCTTTGAAGCCATGACAAAAGTCTCTATCATCATGGGAACAAAACCAGTGACACCTTGGTTTCAGTGAAACTCAGGCAAACCTCCCACTGACTTCAAAACCTAAACCAGATTTTTACCACCAGCCTTTGATTCCCAGCTTGTGTCTCATAAAAATAAATTATCCTCACATCCTCATAGACAGAGGACTAAAATAAAGCACTATTTTACTTTCAGTAACGGCGATTGGGAAGCACAGCGTGGTAGCTTGAATTACTGTGGCACATAACAAAGAGAGGATGAGTTTACAGGGGAAGGTGCCAGCCTTACGAAGTATTCATGGATCTGCTATCATAATGTTGATGTCCCATGAACTCAGTACAGGCAATGAGTCCAATGCATTCAATGCTGCTGTTGCTCAGTGCGCCTAGTGGATTTGCTGGTCATTGCAAGCGGTTACTTCTGACTATCAGCTGCCACAAGAGACAAGTAAATAGGTGCTGCACCTCCTGATTGAGACCTACTGGCCCTACCTCCTCCCAGTTCTAGCTCACACCACCCGTAAAAATGCTGGTCTTCTCATGATGCAGAAATAAATAAATACCTGTGCTGTTATCTCTCTCTTCTGACAGTTGCGGGCATCTACCGGGAGGCAAAACAGGGGTGCCTGAGCTTGTTGATCCCAAATATGCCCATCTCCATCATGAGTATGTCCCTGCTAACAGAGGTACCAGCTATTCCCTCTGCTGTTTGGGGCACTTGCATCCTTGAAGAGCGCAGTGATGGCAGATCGCGTGAGTGTCACGACTGGAAAGAATGGGAGCATCAACGGCAGATTGCTGGAAAAGGTCTTGCTTGGCTTGTGCGAGCCAGGCCAGCAGCTTCCCCCAGCGGCTCTCCCCACTCAGAGTGGAGAGCTGAACCACTTGCGTACAATCCCACACTGCCGCTGCCCCACACTGGCCAGAGGATGCTGCCCAGGGCCCTCAGGATGGTGATGTTTGGGCCAGGGGTGCTGTGAAGGAAACCACCCTGTAAAGCCAGGGATAGCTGCAGGGCAGGCAGCAGGGGAGAGGGAAAGGGCCGCAGTGCCCCTGGGGAGACAGCTCCATCACCCAGGCTGCTCTAAGCCCCCCTGCTGCAGGACATCCCTGCCACCAGGCTTTCCCGAAGGAGGGTGACACCCCAGGTGTCAGGCTGCTCCCCCAGGACTGCCCCCACGTCTGGGATCCAGCCTGTCCCCAGGACGGGAAGGCGTGTGGGGTGCCCCAGGACCTGCTCCTACACGGTCCCCCCAGCACTGCCCTCCTCTGCGGGCTCTGCCCACTGCCAGGGCTGGAGGGAGCCCAGGTGTCCAGGCTGCTTTAACGCCCCGCAGACTCCCCCCGATTGGGCACTCTTGTGAAGCACCAAGCTTGCTGAAGGGGTTCCTTGTGCCACAGGCCCTGGGCTTATCAGAGATGCTGTGGGGACAAACATCCCTCCTCTTGCCAGGGAGCTCTGTCCCCACAATTAGAGCCGCGTGGCTGCCTAGGGACAAGCACCCGCTTCATCGTGTCCCTCTGGACAGCCACATCCTGCTCAGAGACAATGCTGGCCTGGGTCGAGGACGAGGGCATTGAAGGGACACTCCATGGGGACAGGGGCCTTTGGTGAGCTGTGGCCAAGTCCCAGGCAGGGGCAGGGCAGGAGCCAGAGCCTTGTTGGGGACGGGGTCACTGGGACCCACTGTCTGGGGGCAACTCTGCAGAGTGGGAGCCGTGTTGTCTGGGAGGGCACAGTGGCCCCAGGCAGCGGCAGGGTGAGGGCCGGGGCAGGGGATATTCTGCTCTGTTCTCTGCTCTGGGGAGGCCATGGCTGGGACTGGACCAGTTTGGGGCCTGCAGTGCAAGGGAAATGGGGTGGGCTGGAGCTGGGCACTGTGACCACCCCAGCACTTCCTCCAAGCCGAGCCCTTGTGTCCCAGTGCCCAACATTCACCAGTGCTCCCCATTGCCTCCACTGACTGAAGATCCCAGTCACCCAGCTGTCCCCATTGCCCATTCCCCGAGTTGTCCTCCTACGTCCCAGTGTTCCCTAATCCCAGGGTCCCAGGGGTCAGTCCCAGCCCCCCATTTACCCAAGGGGCTGGAGAAGGGCCAGAGACAATTCTACTTAGAAACCCTTGGTTTGAGGCTGGCGTCATCTCTGGGGGAGTCCCAGAGGGAAAGGCTGGCCTGGGAGGTGAGAGGCACTGCGAGATGGCAGTGCTGGGAGGTGAGGGGCACTGGGAGCTGGGGGGATCTAGCTTTGGGGGGCTGTTGGAGGATGGTTTCGTGTTGAAGCAGTGGGTCATCACCGTAGGGTTTCCGGCTGTCAGAGGCGCACTGCCCGTCCCCCTCACCACCCGCAGATGCCTGGGCCCTTCCATGTGCAGCTGCCCCTTGCAGGAAGCTGGACTGATGCCGGGGAAGGTGGCTGGATCAGTGCCGGAGGCTGAGGTGACTCTGTGCCAGCGTTAGGCTTGCTGCCAGGGCTGGTGTCTCTGCCAAGCCTGGCTTTGCCCTGGGGGCTCTCGGGGTGGGCAAGGAGGAGTCCTGGGAGGGATAAATCGGCCCCTCACCTTCTCCAGCTTCACCCAGGACTCACCACACTACAGAGAAAGATGAAGGTCGCAGCGCTCAGCGTGGCCCTGCTCTTCACCATCCTGCTGTGCACCCCGGAAGATGCTCAGGTGAGTCCCCACTGCCACAGGGAGAGGCTCAAGGCTGGGGATGGGTCTTGGCTGCAGGACGTCAGCTCTCTTGCAGAATGAAATTGCAGTGGTGAGCCTGAAACCCCTTGACATGGCCTCTCCCTCTCCCAAGCAAGGAGCTCCTCCAGGCTCCCCTGCACCTCCAGCCCTGGGCAATGCAGCTTTCTCCCTCCCACAATTCCATGTTCCTCTCTTCCCCCGCAATTAAACTTCTGGTGCCCAGAGACAGCGTTCCTCAGAGAGTGGTCAGACCTGTCCCTTCCCTAGGAGGGTCCACTGTAAAATCCTGTGAGGGCTCTTCTCTTGGTGCCCCCACATCTCTCCCTTTTGGCCTTCCCCATCCCATCCTTTTGTCCCCCTCAGACATGCCCTCCCCACGATCTCCTCCGTGTCCTATCTAGGGTCCCCAAATGCCCTCCCACTGATCGTTCCCAATGCCTTTCTTTCAGTCTTCCCCCTCAGTCCTTTGCCTTTCATCCTGTCCACTGTGGTAGTGTCCCCGGATCCCCTTCCTTGAAGTCCCACTCCCAAACATTCTCCCAGTCCCCTTCGTTTTGTCCTCTGCAGTCCTCTTCCTTCTGCCCCCACCAACCACCTCGCTTGAACTCCCCCTATCTCCTCCACTTGAATTTCTTTACCCCTCACTTGCATCCCACGCAGTCCTGTCCATTCAACGCCCCCAGCCCAGTCCCTTGGGGTCCGCTAATTCACCTCAGTGCCCTGTCTTTGGGTGCCCCCCACCCCCATCAGCTTCGGAGTCCCCAAATTCCCCACTCTATCCGTGTCTCCATCCCCACCCCTGGTCCTTGCCTGAACAGGTGTCCCCAGTGAAACTTGGAGGAATGGGGCTGGGGGGAGCAGAAGGGATTTTCCGCCTCAGACCAAGGGGAAGCCATGGGCCTGGGGGGACATGGGACACCTATGCCCTACCCACAGCCCCACCAAGGTCCAATCCAGACCACCCCTTTGCTCTCCTTCCCTAGGCATTGTTGGAAGCAAGTGGAAGTTATAGCCTGGACGTAAGTAGTCGGGTGGACTTGGAGGGCATCCAGTCTGGGGAATGGGAGGGCAATTTGGTCCTCCCATCCCTTGCTGGGACTGGGGACATCTCAGTGACCAGTGAGGTCTCATGGTCTCTCTACAGGTGGGGTCCAAACTCGGGCGAGTGAAGAGGGCTGAGGTAGGTACGATGAGTTCTGCTGGCTCCAGACCCTCCCGTTGCATGGCCACGACACTCCAGAGCATCCCAGCATAGGCCCCAATAGACCCCACTGCAACCCCAGAGAACACCCCTGCACCTCAGTGTTTTCCCAGGGAGGCCCCTTTCCCCAGGGCCCCCATTGCCTTCCCATCCATCCCATTACAACCCACTACACCCCAGGATGCCCCAGTACACAGCCACGCACCCAGGTGGGCCCCTTCCCCAGGACGCCCCCTGCTTTCTGTGCACCATCATGGAAACTCATGTACCCCATTTCTCCCTGGAGGCACCTTCCCCAAGGACCCCATTGCTTTCCCCTGCCTCCCACTCCACCCCAGTGTACCCAAGCATGTCCCCCCACCACTAACCCTCCCTTTCTCCCCAGCCCCTTCTGGCTGACCGGGTGGTGGAGCTTGTGCGCCGTAGACGCGTGGCTGCAGCTGTTCATGTCTAGGTGAGCAGCATCAGCCCCGCAAAGGATCCTGGGCCCCAGGGGATCCCTGAGCCCTCTCGGGTGGGCAGAACTTGGGTATGGGAGAGGGAAACAGAGGGGACTGTCCATGATCCATGTCTCAGGGTGAGCTGGACAGAGCTGCCCCCATGCCTTTCCTGGCACCCAGTGGGGCTCTACAGACCCAGAGGGTCACCGTGCAGGCCAGGCAAGGGCTCTGGTGCCATACAGACCCCCAGGATCACCTTGAGGGGTGGGCAGGGCTCTGGGAGCTTTAGGGGCATCCTGGGCTAATGACACACTGGGCAAGGGCCTCTAGGTGCCATATGGATCTCAGGAGAGCCAAGTTCTCTCCTGGGTATACTGAGGGCTCCAATTCCTGTCTCCTTTCCCAGATCCCTGCAGAGAGAGATAGTTGGGGCGAGGCCCCTCTCATGTCTCAGCAGACACTGGGGGTCTCATTTTGGGCTCTGTCTTTCAGGACTGGAACTGATGGTGACACCCCTGTCCCATCCCCCTCCAGCGGCATGAGGAGATGATCATCCCTGGATGACCCCACCTGGTCCCCTGGGAGGCCTGGGCCATTTCCCTCTAATGATCAATAAACCCCTTCAGCAAAGCTACGCTCTGTGTGTCCGTCGGTGTCCTTGTCCATGTCCCTGTCCATGTCCCCTCTCCTCTGCCAGCGCCCAGATGCCTGGGTTGTTTCTGGCTGCACCACTGCCATGAGCAGAGTGGCTGAGGGACCCCGGATGCCAGGGGTGTTTCTGTAAAGGAGATGCCCTTCCCACCCACCGTGTGCCCCCAGATAAGGGCACATTAGGGCAAACTGGGGTATCCCCCCATGAGGCTGGGAGAGGTAAGGGGCAGATGGTGCCAACCTCCCAGTGTTTTGGAGGCACAATGGGAAACAGGTTCTTACCGGGACTCTAGTGAGCACCATCCCCCAAACAGCACAATTTGGTGTCAGGACAGGAGAGGAGCGTGGACAGGCAGCCTGGACGCCTGGCTGCTCTGCCCCACTCTGGGAGGGGTGGTGGTTCCCTGCCCCATGGGTTCACCACTCCCGGGTTCACCACTCCTGGGTTCACAGGAGATTTCTGAGCTCCAGCTCTTATGAATTGGTTTGTGCAGAAGGGAGTATGAATTTAGAAAAAAACCCAAACATCCTGGACAGTAAGTAATAGAGGCATGGAATCATAGAACCATGGAATCACAGAATGGTTTACGTTGGAAGGGACCTTTAAAGATCATCTAGTTGCAACCCCGCCCACAGCAGGGACATCTTCCACTAGCTCAGGTTGCTCAACGCCCCGTCCAACCTGACCTTGAACATTTCCAGGAATGGGGCATCCACAACTTCTCTGGGCAACCTGTTCCAGTGTCTCAGCACCCTGATCATAAAAAATCTCTTCCTGATGTCAAATCTAAATCTTCCCTCTTATAGTTTAAAGCCATTACCTCTTGTCCTATCACTACAAGCCCTGGTAAAAAGTCTCTCTCCATCTTTCTTATAAGCCCCCTTTAGGTATTTGTCATGGTGTAACCCCGATGGGCAGCTAAGCACCATACAGCCATTCACTCACTCGCCCCACAATGGGACGGGGGAGAGAATCAGAAGGGTAAAAGTGAGAAAACTAATGGGTTGAGATAAAGACACTTTAATACATAAAGTAAAAGCTGCACACTTCATTCATTACTTTCCATTGGCAGGCAGGTGTTTAACCATCCCCATGCATAATAACTACTTGGGAAGACACATGCCATAACTCTGAATGTGCCTCCCTTTCTTCTTCCCCCAGCTTTTATTTCTGAGCATGACATCGTATGGTATGGAATACCCCTTTGGTCATTTGGGGTCAGCTGTCCCAGCTGTGTCCCCTCCCAAATTCTTGTGCATCCCCAGCCTACTCTCTGACGGGGCAGTATGAGGAGCAGAAAAGGCCTTGATGGTGTGCAAGCACTGTTCAGCAAGAACTAAATCCCTGTGTTACCAACACTGTTTTCATTGCAAATCCAAAACACAAATCCCTACACTAGCGACTATGAAGAAATTTAACTCTGTCCCACTCAAATCCAGTCCAGTATTGAAAGGCCATGATAAGGTGTCCCCAGAGCCTTCTCTTCTCTGGGCTGAACAACCCCAATTCTCTCAACCTTTCTTCATAGGAGAGGTATTCCAGCTCTCAGATCGTTTCCATGGCCCTCCTCTGAACCCACTCCAACAGGTCCATGTCTTTTCTGTGCAGGGGGCTCCAGAGCTGGACACAGTGCTCCACGGGGGGTCTCACAAGAGCAGAGGAGAGGGAGAGAATCACCTCCCTCGACCTGCTGGCCATGCTTCTTTTGATGCAGCCCAGGAAACGGTTGGCCTTCTGGACTGCGAGCACACATTGCCAGCTCATGTCCAAGTTTTCATCCACCAGTATCCTCAAGTCCTTCTTCGCAGGGCTGCTCTCAATCCCTTCATCCCCCATGCTGTACTGATAGTGAGGATTGCCCCAACCCAGGGGCACTTGGCCTTCTTGAACTTCATGAGGTTTGCATGGACCAACCCCCCAAGCCTGTTGAGGTCCCTCTGGAGGGCATCCCTTCCCTCTAGCGAATCAACTGCACCACTCAGCTTGGTGTCGTCTGCAATCTTGCTGAGGGTGCACTCAATCCCCCTGTTTATGTCGTTGATGAAGATATAAAATAGTATTGATCCCAGCACGGACCCCTGATGGACATCATTCGTTACTGGCTTCCACTTGGACATTGAGCCATTGACTGTAACACTGTTGAGAGATGCTATTGATAATGCAGATAGTGCTGCTGATGCCATAGCAGAAGCAGATACCATTGCAGATGTAGATACCATTCCAGATGCAGACACCATTGCAAAGGGGGTTGCAGATTCAAATATCACTGCAGAAACCTTTGCATATACCTTTGCAGATGCTCCTACCATTCCTGATAATGTTGCCAATGCAGATACCAAAGCAAATACCTCTGCAGATCAGATGCCATTTCAGATGCTGATTCCATTGCAGCAACCGCTGCAGATACCATTGCTGATGCAAAGTCAGATGCAAGTACAATGGGAGAAGCAGATGCCATTGCAGATGCAGACATCACTGAAGATGCAGAGGCCATTGCAGATACTCTTACCATTACAAATGCCATTACAGCTGCAGATAGCACTGCAGATGTTGATGCCATTGCAAATGCCATTGCGGATGCAGATACCGTTGCAGATACTGATCCTATTGCAGATATGATAATCTTACACATACCAATGCAGATACAATTACCATTACAGATGCAATCACCAATACCATTACAGATCCCAATACCAGTACAGAGACAGCGGTACCATTACAGATAGTCAAACTGATATCGAGACCATCAGCGGTACAGATACCATTAGAGATAGGGTTGCTTATACTATTTCAGCTAGCGAGAGAATTACTCATGCACATACATTAACCAAATACATGTACACATACGGAAACCATTGCAAGCACATGTGCAGATACAGGCTCTGGATGGGATGGCGTTAACTTTCCCCATAGCAGCTCTCATAGTGCTGTGCTTTGGTTTTGTGTTTAGAATGGTGTTAATAACACACCAATGTTTTGGCTGCTGCTGAGCAGTGCTCGCACAGCAGCAAGGCTGTCTCTCCAGCCACCTGCCTCAAAGGCCGGTAGGCTGGGGGTGGGCAAGAGGCTGGGAGGGGACACAGCCAGAACAGCTGACCCAAACTAACCAAAGGGATTTTCTGTACCATATGACGTCATGCTCAGCATTAAAAGCTAAGAGAAAGGGGACGGGGGCATTCATTATTAAGGCATTTATCTACTGAAACAACCGCTATGCATACTGAGGCCCAGCTTCCCAGGAAGTGCTGGACATGGCCTGCTGATGGGAAGTAGAGAAGAATTTTTTTGTTTCCTTTGCTTCCACGTGCGGCCTTTGCTTTTCTTTATTAAACTGCCTTTAGCTCGACCCACAAGTTTTCCATCTTAATTTCTCCCCCCTGCCCTGCTGAGGAGGGGGAGTGATAGAGCGGCTTGGTGGGAACTTGGCAGCCAGGCAAGGTCAACCCACCCCACTGATGAACAATAGCTAGTTTCTTTGGCAATTGTATAGTTTTTAACAGCTCAGTACTTACTCTCACTGGAAGTTATAAAGCTACGCTGCTTCCATAACTGTCCACTGGTGTGGCATACTTCAAATGCATACCAAGAATCAGTACAAATATTTGCAGTCTTTTCTTTGGACAGCTGGAAAGTCTTTGTTAATGCAATCAATTCTGCTGCTTGTGCACTCAGCTTCAGACTGAGTGGTGAAGCCCTTACTACTTTATTTTCAGTAGTTTCTGAATAACCTCTAACCGAGTTACCGCTCAGATAATGTGCGGACCCATCTAGACATAGTTCAAGACCTGGATGTGGAAATGGTACATCAGTTAAATATTTTAAAGTCTTTTTGTCTTCACAAGCTGTTACCACACCATTGTGATGTGGAGTTTCTTCCCCAGGAGGAGGGAGTAGACTAGCAGGATTCAGCATGTTACATTGCTTAATTGTTATGTTTTCCACCGGTAAGAGAATCAGCTCATAATGATGTATTCGCTGTGGTGACAGTGCCTGGGTAAGGTGCTGTGACAGCAGCATTTCAATTTCATGTGGTACTTGTACCACTAGAGGGGATCCAAGCACCACGTTTTCAATCTCTTCAACCAGGTGTGCTGCAGCAGCTGCCCTAGGGACACAAGCAAAGGATGCTTGAGCTACCAGACTGTACTGGTTTTGGCTGGGATACTTAAATTTCTTCATGTTCAAACAAGGTAAATGGCTTCCCAAAGTCTGGCAAACCCAGAGCAGGTGCAGGCATTAATGCTTGCTTCAAAAGCTCACCTGCCTTTACCTTGTCTGCTGTCCAGTGAAGGGTTCTCTGGCATCTTGAAGA
This sequence comes from Calonectris borealis, assembly GCF_964195595.1. NCBI lineage: Eukaryota > Metazoa > Chordata > Aves > Procellariiformes > Procellariidae > Calonectris > Calonectris borealis. Next base: position 74,214 of record NW_027441456.1, on the reverse strand, counting down.
GTACTCTGTATCAGGGGCTTTGCAATTTCCCCACAAGCAGCTATCCAAGGGGAGAATTTTCACAGATGACTAAAGCCAATCATCTTGCGACCCTATAAACAGCGGCCCTAAGTGAGGCCCTTTGAGCTCTCCTGGACCACAGCGGGCTGCGCCCAGTAGCTTCCTCTGAGTGGGACACCTATGAGAGCTCACAAGCTCTCGAGTTTCCGATTCAAAGGACCACCACGGATGACAGGACCTGGGCTGAAACTCTCCTCCAGGCTCGCCCCCTCACCCAAGGAGAAATGCCAAGACATTTGACGTGGATATTTCACTGGACTCGAGGGGAGCTTTTAACAGGTATACCTTTGTATATTTATCTATCTTTGTGTCTCTTTGTGTGTGTGTGAAAATGATGGAAGTACTCCCTTCCATCCAAGTAGAGTGTAAATACTACCATCTCGAATCTGTAATTAAGTCACTGTCGTGATTGTAGTAGCCTCTACTAACTTACTTTGTAAATGTTAAATTAGTTAATTGATGAAGTGCTGCTAAAATCTCATGATCTATCCTAAAACTGTGAATGAACCTTAGACTGCTGCTAAACACATGTAATCCCTTAGATACAAACCTTTGACCAAGTCTGGGACTAGGAGTGGATCCAGCTGCACCTAAGCTCCACCAGGAGTTTAGAAAGCAAAGGGGTCTTCTCTGAACCTCGTGACTCAACGGGAGGCTCTCCCTTACCCTTTTTCATCCTCAATCTCTGTATAAATCATTCTAGCTCAAATCTACCTCAATTTTCCTTGGTATGCTTTATCCATGTAGTAAGCGATAGAGTGAACTTGCCATCGAATTCCTTTAAGTCGCACTTTTATAAATTCCTTTTGAAATCACTTTCTGCTCATACCTTTGACGGTGATTCTTTAAGCAGCCTCTAAACCACTCATTCGCGACAAATTGGTGTAGTCGGCAGGATGGCAAGTAGTATCACTGATTCTTTACAAAAACATGGAATAAGTGCAACTCCCAAATTCTCAGATGAATGGGCCCATGGTAATTGGCATGATTGGGAAGCTGTGGAAAAACAACTAAAGGTAACCAGGGGCCATATAAAAGATGGAAAAGGAATTATTTGCAAAATGTTAAGCACCTACAGAGAAGTTGTTTGTCATTTTAGGAAGAATAGCAATAAAAGGGAACTGGACCAAACGGAAGAAATAGAAGATGGAAAGGCAGCTGAATTAATACTGTCCTCAAAAATTGAGCAGCTGCAAAAACAGTTACAGGAAGAAAAGGAGGAAAAACAAAAGTTGGAAGAAAAGGTTGAGGTGATGCTAATGTGAGCTCCCAATCCCCTGACATTGTACAGATTAGGAAATTAATTGTATCCCCTGAAGAATGGGATGGAAATCCCCCCCAGTGATAACGAACTGGGGGAAAATGATTCTTTATGCCCTTCAAATCCCCTGAAGATGAAGCCAGACCCATTATAAAAACAGAAGAAACTACTGGACCTTGGCGTGGAGCAGGAAATCATACCTGAATCACCCACAATTGCTCATGCTGTGCTTGCTGAACTTTTACAAACCATCTCACTTCCTCAGAATGTGAAACTGTACCAATATATAGATGATATTCTAATTGGAGGAGATTCCCCTGAAGAGGCAGGGGAAGCTGCAACAACAGTGTGGCAAGCGCTACATAAAGCAGAAGTTGAAATCCCACCTGAGAAATGTCAGGGACCAAGTAAAGAGGTAAAATTTTTAGGTACTTGGTGGATTGCAGGTGGTGCAACAATTCCACCGGACACCCTAAGTAAAATGGAACAATTGCAGATGCCCCAGTCGAGGAAAGAATTACAAGAGCTTATGGGTACTTCAGGGTGCTGGAGGAAACATGCACCTGGATTTTCTATCATTGCTTGCCCACTCTACTCACTTTTATGAAAGGGAAAACCATGGAAATGGAACCAGAACATGAAGAGGTAGTGAAATCTCTACTACAGGGATTAAAACCACATCAGTCATTGGGACCAGTACAACCCCACGACCCTATGGTCGAGGACGGGGTTTTGCTGAACATGGTACTTATTGTAACCTGTTCCAAACTGGCCCTGATGGACTGAAAAGACCTTTGATGTTCAGCTCACTGCATTTAAAGAGACAGAACAGAGGTATTCCAAGTGGGAAAAGGGACTGTTGTCTTTAGTCCAAGCAGTGAAACAAGCTGAGAAAATACACCAGGAACAACCTGTTCAAACCAGAGGTCCATTTAACTTACTAGAAGCAATCCTAAAGGGGACTGCTCCCCCAGAAGGAGTTGCACAAAAACCCACAGTCGGAAAATGGTATGCCTACTTAACAGGAATTACAGAAGAAATGAAATTAACTGAAGGACATACTAAAGCTCCCAAGTTACAGATGCCTATAAATGCAGACCCATTAGCGTTGCAACAACCTTTTAAACCCTCACCAATTTTAAATGCACCTCCCCTCACCGAGGGAACACCAGCAGAAGACATTTGGTTTACTGATGCCTCAGCAAGAAGAATAGATGGCAAATGGCAATACAAGGCTGCTGCATTAAACATCAACACTGGCAAACAAATTATAGAAGAAGGTGAAGGTAGTGCACAAATAGAAGAATTAAGGGCAGTTGTTCTAGCAGCACAAAACGAAGCAAAAGTTATCTATGTCGACTCCTATGCCGTGTGGGCAGGTGCCACACAATGGCTTTGTCACATGCAAAGAAGTGCAAGAATGGACAAAACAGGAAGAAATTCAATGGGATGGTAGAAAGAGCTAATGGCTTGTTAAAAAAGAACCTTAAGCCACAGGAGACCCCGTGGGATACTTGACTTTCCAAAATACTTCATCAATTGAACAATTGATATGGACCCACTGGAAGCATTCTTTCTAAAAGCTGAGCCTAATACTCCCCCTTCTGACGAAAGACAATGTCTGATAACGTTACCGCCAGGGCAAGCTGTTGTGGTAAACTTACCATAAATTGGAACCGTGCCTGTGACTTTAACTAAACCCCGTGGCCCACTTGCTTGGGAAGCTACTGATAGCAGTGGTGCAAAACCTAGAATCAGTACTAGATGGATTTCTTCTTCTTTCTAAAAGGGGTAACCCCTTCGGCCTTCCCCACCGAAATATCTTTTTTTTCTTTCACAGGAGAAAATGAATCTATACCGATGGCAATGACAACAAAGGCAACCTGCCCCCAAACCAATTTGGTTTTCCCTCTTAATCGGGACAAGTGTAATCCTTCCAGTGCAGACACAAGATCCTTGGGACCATGCACTACTAAATTATACTGGACGTGTGGGAATGCTACCAAAAGATAAGCAAACCTGAACCTTGCTATTTTGGTCATACAGGGAAACAAGGCATATCTAAAAGATGAATGGAGATGGGAGACACTGTACCAAAAGGAAATTAAGGTATCTCACAATAATAACAACACTCATCAAATATGATCACTTCAAGCCACACTAGGTGAAGAAATCAAAATAGGGTGCCAGGCAATCCATGGCACAAAAACCCACCGAAATTAAAATATACTACACCGATTTTTTTAAAGCAAGAAACAACGAGCAATCTTGCTATGAGATATCAGAACCAGAATGTTGGTACAATTTCACTTTTACACAACGTGTATTCCTATTCTGCTTCTGGGGTAGTCATGGTGTAGAACTATTGTTTGATTTTATGATTATCGAGCGCAAAATGTGGAATTTGTGTACGATGGCGTGGCCATGGCTTGATGCATACGTACTTTTTGACATACCTACACCTGATCTAAATTTATCTGTAATAGCACTACACAATAATATCAACTTTCGTAGGCAGGAATGAATTATTAAAGATGAGAATGAAAATCAACAAATTCCATCTTCAAAGAGAACCAAAGGAAACACCATTTCGATAGGAGGCTGAATTGAAAATCACACTAAATGTATGACAACAACCTTACACATTGTTGTAAAGAATGTCGAAGAAAAAGACAACATACATACCTGTCCTTTTAAACACTGGCATACTTTTACTATATCCCATTCAGCACTCACCCCAACTCTCTGTCCAGCCTAGGTCTTCAATTCAAGATTGAAGCCTCCTATCAAACTGTCTCCTCACATTTGTAACATTGGTCCGTACATAAGTAAAAACATAGGACAACAGCAAGTGCTATTTAATCCATCACGGTCTCTCAAACGAGTGGAACTATCAATGCAAGTTAATATCTCCGCAATTAAACCTACCTGCTCCCCATTCCTGAATACATCCTATTCAGGATGGTAAGTGGGCTTGCATGGACGAACCCTCACCTCTCCAAAACCATCAAGGAGAGCTGTGACTGGCCATCTGGGAACGGGACTAGGAATACTGAATGGCATAGACACTGAAGATTTAGCAAACAAAATAAGTTCGGCGACAAGTGATTTACATAAATTAGAACACCCATTACGATCTTCTTTGACGGCACAAGGAACTAGTCAATGGCTTTTGGCTAATATATCGCCGAAGTGGGAAAGAATTCATGAAAAAGACCACCACCTAATTAGAGATGCATTTGGCATAACCCAGAATAATGTTTCTCTCTCTCTTAGCTGCACCCAAGCTCAACTGTGCATACAATCAGCAATTGTGGATACCGTGGCAGCAATTATACGGGAAGGTGATGAGGGCAAGGATCATTACCGGGAAGGATCATTACCGGGAAGGATCATTACCGGGGGCTGTCGCACGGGCGCGCCGGGCGTCCGGCCGCGCCGGCGACTGGCCACTCAACCCGCCCCGCGCCGCGCGCCGAGGGGGCCCCGCGGGGGGCCCCGGGCGCGGCGCGGGCTTCCCGTCCCGCTCCCGTCGCTTGCCTCCGGGCACCGCGCGCCGCCGGAGGGGGGGCCCCGCGGGGGGCCCCGGGCGCGCGGCAGGGCCGCGGCGGCGGCGGGGCGCGCTGCCGCGCGGGCGCCGCGTGCCCCTCGGCCCCCCCCCTCGCGCGAGGGGGGGAGGCGCGGAGGGGCTCTCCCGGCCCGCGCCGGCGCGCGCCCGCCCGCCGCCGCCGCGCCCGGCGCCGGTCCGCCGCCGGGCCGCCCCCGCGGAGGGGGGCGGCCGGCTCGAGCCTCGCCGCCGCGGCCGGCGCCGCCGAACGCCGGCCGCGGTACGTCCGCGCGCGCGGGCCCGAGTTCGCCCGAGCCTGGCTCCTGCGCGAGCCGCGTGCGTGCGGGAGGGAGGGGTCCCGGCACGGCCCCTCCCGGAGGCGCTCTCCTCTCGCTCGCCGGCCGACGGCCCGCCCGCGCCGCCGCCGCCTCGGCCGCTTCTCTCCGACGCGCGCGCGCGCGTCGCCCGGTCGGCGGGGACCGCCGCGTCCCCGCCGCTTCCCCCGCTTGTCGCCTCCGCTGGCGCCCGCCACCGGCCGGCGTCCGCCTCCGGGGACCGGCCCCCGTCCCCCGCCCCGCCTGACCCGACGGCGGCCCGCTGCCGCCGCCGGGGAGGGGCGGGGGACGCGGCCCCCGGGGCGAAGAGGGCGCCCCCCCCGGTCTCGGAGCGCGGGCGGCAGCGCGCGAGAAGCGGGGGCTGCCGGCGCGGGGTGCGACGAGCCCCCGCCGGCCGAGCCCGCGCGGGCAGCCGGGAGGGAGCGGCGAGCGGCGACGACGGGGCGGCAGGCGCGAGCGTGCGAGAGAGCAAGAGGGCCTTCGGGGTCGGGGGGGGCGGCTCCCCCGACCCTCCCCGCACCGGGGCGGGCCGCTGCGGAGCGGCCCGGCCGGCCGGCCGGCCGCGCAGGGCGAGGCCTCCGGGCGTTCCGGGCGGGCGCGCGGCGCCCCCCCGCCTCTCCCCTCCCCCACCCCCACGGTGGGGGGGGGGGAGCTCGGGGCGGGGGGCTCCGCCGCCGACGCCGCCTTGGGCGGGCGAGGCCCTTGCCGGGTCGCGTCCCGCGCCAGCGGGCGGCCCGAGCCACGGCTCTCCTCCCGGGCGCAGCGCCGGGCTACTGACGGAAACCCCGGGCCCCGGGCAGGAGGACGAGGCGGTGGCGGCGGACGTCAGGAAGGCGGAAGGCTTTCAACCCTAGAATCAAAGCTTTGGACTCTAAAAATGAGGCTGGGGGACAAAGTGCCACCGCCCCCCCTCCCTTGGCAATGGTGGACTCACAGTTGAGGATGGCGGCCCTCTTGCAGAGCCGGGCGCTGGCGGCGGCAGGGGGGAAAGGGGTCAGAGGTGGCGCCAGGCGGCCTCGCTGTTGCACACCTCGTGCAGGTAGCGGCAGGTCTGGCCCAGTCTCAGCAGGTGGGGCAGCGTCAGGAAGGAGATGATGTGCAGTAGCTGTGGGGAGAGAGGCAGGGAGAGCATCAATCCTGGGACCCCTCCTGCTTTCAGGGGGAGACCCCAGCCCCGCTATCCCCCCCTGCTCAACTCACCATCTCAGGGGGGTGGGTGGCGGCCATGTCCTCCCCCTCCTTGCCACCCTTCAGGCTGCCGTGGGGTCGCTTGGTCTGCGGGGAGAGGATGTGGGTGAGGGGACGGTGGGTGGCCCCATGGCAAGCATCACTCCCCACCCACCCTCGTGTACCCCACCGCCATCCCGGTGGCCTCACTGTCCCGCACTCGTTACCGCTGGTCGGATGTCAGAGGCGATGGCGGCGAGAAGCCCGGTGGCCCATGGCTGCCGTCCAGTGGCACGGTCATGGGATACTGAGTCTCTGTAAGACGGTGGCTCCCATGCAGACGGGGGGTCCCAGAACATGGGGGCGGCCGGGGAGGGGGGGAGGGGAGGGTGGGGAGGGGTAGCAGGGGGGAAGAGGGGCCCCGGGCCTGGGCCGGGGGCTGCTTGGCCTCAGGGCAGGCCCCACGTGCGCCATGTTGAAGCTCGGCCTGGCCGCCGGCGGAGCCCGCCTTCTTTTCACATGGGTCTTCGCTGGCATAGGTCGGGAGGACTGCCAGTCTCTTCCCCTGAGGTGATGCTGCCTCGGACTGATGCCCTAGGCTGCCACTCTGCCCTGGTTTGGGGCCTGCTCTTACCTGAGGGCTGCCTGTGATTGGCCACCGGGGCTGCCACTCTGCCCTGGTTTGGGGCCTGCTCTTACCTGAGGGCTGCCTGTGATTGGCCACCGGGGCTGCCACTCTGCCGTGGTTTGGGGCCTGCTCTTACCTGAGGGCTGCCTGTGATTGGCCACCGGGGCTGCCACTCTGCCCTGGTTTGGGGCCTGCTCTTACCTGAGGGCTGCCTGTGATTGGCCACCGGGGCTGCCACTCTGCCCTGGTTTGGGGCCTGCTCTTACCTGAGGGCTGCCTGTGATTGGCCACCGGGGCTGCCACTCTGCCCTGGTTTGGGGCCCAGCCTCCCCTGAGGTGATGCTCTCTCTGATTGGCTGCCTGAGGGGTCACTCCTCCCACGGTCCCCGCCCTCCCTGAGGTGATCTTTCCTCAGATTGGCTGCCGGGGATTTCCCCCTTGCTCCTCCCACCGGAGGGCTCAGACAGCTTATCAATCATCCGTGTGCCGCTCTCCAGCCAGGCGTGATTGGTGGAGCCAGCACGGCCCACCCCGACACCTTGCCCAGTCTTTTCAACTCTTGCCACCTCTCCTGCAGGCCTCAAAGCTTGATTGGTTGGTTAGGTATCAGTCATGTGCCTTGCCCCCACCTCCTCAAATGTGATTGGCTGTCCTGGGTCCACTGACTCCCCACAGACTTCTGGGCAGACGTTGCCAGGCAACCAGCTCCGCCTTCAGGGTTTAGACCCTCAAAATGAAACTGCGGGCCCTAAGAAAAGGCTATGGGTCACAACAGACAGGTTGGGACCCTAAAAATGAGCATTTCTGCCCTAAAAAGGCGGCTTTGGGCACTAAAAAGGATGGGCTGGATGCTAAAACTGACACTTTGGACCCTGCAAAGGAGGGGAACCTCTTGGTTCCCATCTGAGCTGGCTTTGGTGCCCAATAACTCCATGCAACAGACCACCTCTCCTGTCCTGAGCGACCACCGTAACAGGTGGAGCCCAAAGCCGTGGAGCAAAGGAACTCCATGGACATTTGGTGGACATTTTGTGGACATTTCACAGGGGTGGTCCATGGGCTGAGGGAACGATACCTGTGTGTTATAGCAAAGGATGGGAAGGGGAGTGGTGATTCACAAGGAGGTATTGGATAGTGTGGGTCCTGAGCCTGACGTAAATGGTATGGAATAAGGGGTGGAGAAAGGACTGTCGTGGTTTAACCCCAGCCGGTAACTGAGCACCACTCAGCTGCTCGCTCACTCCCCCCAGAGGGATGGGGGAGAGAATCGGAAGGGGGAAAGTGAGAAAACTCGTGGGCTGAAATACAGACAGTTTAATAATTGAAATCAAATCAAATAATAATAATAGTAATAATAAATTGTAAGGAAAAGGAAAATAACAAAGAGAGAGAAATAGAACCCAAGAAAGACAAGTGATGCAAATGAATACAATTGTTCACCCAGCCAGTCCCCAAGCGGCGGACCCCCGCCAACCTCCCCCCGAGTTTTATTGCTGAGCATGACGTCATATGGTAGGGAATATCCCTTTGGTCGGTTGGGGTCAGCTGTCCCGCCTGTGTCCCCTCCCAGCTTCTTGTGCACCCCCAGCCTCCTCGCTGGTGGGGTGGGGGGAGAAGCAGAAAAGGCCTTGACTCTGTGCAAGCACCGCTCAGCAGTAACGAAAACAGCCCTGTGTTACCAACACCGTTTTCGGCACAGATCCAAATCATTGACCCATACCAGCTACTCTGAAGAAAATTAACTCCATCCCAGCCAAAACCAGCACAGCTCCCCGGTACAACAGAGGATTTTGATGCCGCGACAAATAACGACTTGCCAGCTTGGCAGAGTGCGGGTGCCTTTTCGTGCCCTGAGATGCCCTCCGGGTTTTGTGGTCTAGCGGGGCAGCTGGGGCTTTGTTGCAAGGCCACCCTGCGTCTGGGTGTGCTGTCCTGCAGGCAGCGGCAGAGGCCAGGAATTACACTGTCTGCTCAGCACACTCGGGCTGGTCCCCATGGGAAGGACACCATAGGACTGGGCTTCTTGTTCCAGCTTTATTAGAAAAAAAAAAAATATTAAAATAGGGCCACTTTCCAGAGGAGAATTGCACTTCTCCAAGGTTCAGCAGGGCCAGCAGCACAGCGACCGCAGCCTCCATCTTGATGGTGGCATTTCTGGTGTCAGGAGGAAGACGGTCTGAGTAGCCAGGGAGCTGACTGAGGGTTCAGGGTCCTTCTGCAAGGGCAGCAGGGCTGCAAGAGAAGGAAGCAGAGCAGGTGTGAACCCCCACTGCCTGCAGAGACCCCCAGGAGTCCCCTCCAGACCATGCCAGCCCCACCCATCTCTTTCCCTCACCAGGAGGAGCAGGTGAGACAAAGAGACCAGCTGGAAGCCGCTGCTCAGGAATGCCCCATGCGCCCCTGACATGCTCCTCTGCCCCTGAAGCGTTTTCCTGGAGCAGGGCCAAGCACAGCAGCATCCTGCCCAGGCTCTGTCCCCTGCCCCACCAGTCCCGGCAAGCACAGCACCGCCCCTACTCACCATTGCAGATATCCCACAGCTTCTCCAGACTTCGCTTCCTCAGCTTCCGTGCGGCAAGCCCTAGGCACAGAGCTCCTGTCACACCTCCTGCTCCCCAGCACGCTCCCAGCAGCACGGCCCGCGGCTCTGCCAGTGCGGCTGCACACCCTCCTCCCCCTCAGCAGGGCTGACCCCAGGGAAGGACAGGACCCGAGGGCAGTGGGACTGGGCAAGGCTCCCAGCGAGCCCACCTGCGTGGTGGGCCCTGCACGGGGCAGCCGGGGCTCTGGCAGCCCCAGGGCTGCCCCTTGCTGCCAGTGCAGTGGAGGGGACTGGGGGCCAGGCTGCCAGAAGAGGGACCCCGGGGGCTGGGGCTCACCGATGAACCTGACGGCCGCGTCTCGCAAGGTGGCCTGACTGTCCTTCAGGTACGGCAGGCTCTGACACACATATTCTCCCACCCTGCTCCTGTCGTGCCGTAGCTGGAGAGAGCACAAGGGCACGGGGCTGATAAAGACCCTCCCCAGCCATCCCGACCAGTCCCTCCTACCAGTGCACTCCTTCCCTCCCAGACAGGAGCCCTGTGGGGCTGAGGTTCAGAGAGAGCCGCAGGCACAGGGGGCCTGGCTGTGCCGAGACCCCTCTGTCCCAAGGCCAGGGCTTACATGTGCCAGGATCTTGTTTAGCACCCTGGGGGCAGGCAGGGGAGAGGGGCCTGGAGAAGAGCCCTTGGGGGCTCCGTGCTTGAGGGCAGGGAAGGAGGATGCAGCTCCAGGCTGTGGGCTCCGGGCTGGAGCAGCGCAGGCGAGGCACAGCTGCACAGCCCTCCCCACGGGCACGCGGGGCAGCCCTCGTCCAGCCGGGTTCTGGGGCTTGGGGATTGTCCTCACCAAGCACTCTCCAATGAGGTGTGTCTGATACGTCTTGGCCAGGTAGCTGAGCTTCCTCCACCCCAGGAACTCTGCACAGGCGAGGAGGGTGTCCCTAGAAGCCTGCAGAGAAGCAGAGGCTGGGAGATGGCACCACAGCCCAGGGAAGGAGACCTGGCATCGTCCTCCTCTTGGCCAGTCTCCGAGCCATTCCCAGCCCCTTGTGGAAAGAGGCAGCGGGGAACAGAGTCTAAACTGGGTTCAGTGCCCAGGGCAGGGACGTGGGGCAGCCACCACCTCAGGCATCTCATGCTGCCGGCCAGCAGAACAGAGGGCCTCAGGAGCTGCTGAGCTGCTGCCAGCGATGGGGCAGACTGCAGGGCAAAGGAGGTGTGGGTTCGTGGCCGTAGGCAGCGAGGGCTGCAGTCCCAGAGACACCGGGGCAGGATGGAGCCAGCAGCACCTCCCACGGGCATCCCCCAGCAGGGCGCTTGGCTCCCCAGCCGGGGCTGCCCCAACCCCTTCACGCCCAGGCGCCAGGTGGGCAGAGCTTTGATCCCGGGATGCAGGGCCAGTCCACCGCTGGCTGCATCTCCCTTCCCACCGCTCTCCCTGCCCCAGGCTGGACAACAAGCTGGCTCTCCACCCCTTGCAAGCGCTGCACCCCTCTGCGCACACCAAGTTCATGGGCCCTATGCAAGGGCTCCTGGGGGAGCAGGGGTTTGTTCCTGCAGCAATCCTGCCCTCAGGGCGCTGGGACATGGCCTGGCCCAAACACCTGGGTGTCTCTTGGGCACAGCCCTGGGGGACAGGGATTGGGGCTCAAAGCCCTGGCCTCCCACACCTGCAGGGACAGCTGGGGAAGCCTGTAGGGACTCGTGTGTTCGGTGGCCATGGGCTGCTGCTGAGCCCCGCTGGACCAGGCAGGGCGGGTCTGGGAAATGTCTGTGCCAGGTTCTCCGGCCCTGCTCCTGCTGGGTCTGCAGGGACCCTTCCTCTGGGCTGTGCTGGAGGAGGGCTGAATGGCGAGAGCGGGGCTGGGAGGGGACCCCAGCTCCCCGTCCACCTCTGCAGCAGGCGGCAGGGGGGAAGGAGGAAGGCAGGGGTGGGACCGGTGCAGGGAAGGAGGGAGCAGTGGGACCCTGAGCTGACACACGTTCCCAGATTCTGACATCCAGCAGCCCTTGCCCCTTATGCCCAGGCCACCCCCATGGTGTCAGCACGCCCTTCCCCGCAACACTGGTCGCTGCTCACTGCACCTTGGCCACGCTCTCGGCCTGGTCGTTCATACGGAGGAACAGCGGGAGCAGGACCCTCTGCACTCTCTTCTTCATCTTTTTCTTGATGCTCCTCACCACAGTTTTCATCAGATCTTTGAAGAGGCTGATGGAGAGCTCCCGCACCTGGCTGGACTCCTGGCAGGGAGGAGGACAGGGGGACTTGAGCAACAGCCGCTCCTTGCCCACGGTGAGCAAGGGCGTTAGCGTGGCTGATGTGAGGGGAGATGCTCCCGAGTCGGGTTCCGAACACAGGGGCCGTGGGCCAGATCCGCAGCTGCGGCTGAACGCCCCCAGGGCCCTGAAAGGCCACGCAAGAGAAACGAGGAGGGGAGCAACCCTGCCTGAGTGCTGCCTGCAGGACTGGGCCCAAGGGCAGACGTCCTTGCAGAGAGCCCACGTGGAGGGCTCAGGCTCCCATGGCAACCTTACGTCATCAAAGAGGGGCAGGAGCTCCTCCGCCAGCTGCAGAGCGAGGAGGCCGGCCTCCTCTCCCTTCATGTGACCCATCGTGTTCCTGAAGAGTACCAGGGCCTTCATCTTGACATCAGCGTTGGCATCCTGCAGGGCCTCCGTGATGTCTGGCAGCAGGACCGGTATTTTTCTTGCCTGTACGAAACACAGAGTTTCCTTATTGTGAAGCGGAGAAAGACCAAAAATGCACCGGTCACTGAGCACCAGCCTCCCGTCCGGCTTCCCAGCAGGTGGCACAGGAGTCACTGCAGCAGCCTCCTGGCAGGCAGTGGCCACCGATGGGGATGCGGGGAGAGCACGAGGAAGGGAAGGCAGTGCAGGAGAGCAGTGTCCCCTGCTCAGCCACCCCCTTTTCCGACCAGCCTGAAGGGGCAGATGGGTTGGTAACCCTCTGGGCCTGGAGGGCTCCCCAGGCACGTCCCAGGCCCCTCCATAGCCCAGAGGGTGGCTGGAGCCATCACCCCACATTCTGACTCCCAGCCAAGGCCAAGCCACCGCATTATCCACTGAGCCCCGGGCCCTGGCTGCCAACATGGCTCCGCTTGACTTCACCCTGCTCACCGTCTCAGGCATCTTTGAAAGCGTGATGAGGCCGCTGAGCACCAGCGAGAGCATCACCAGGGTTGGATGCCTCAGGTACCTCCAGTCTTTGTAGAGGGCAGCAAACTTCTCTGTTTCAACTCCTTTGTAGGTGCAGACCAGCAGCTGAAACAAAGACAGCAGTGAGAGACTAGCAGAGCCTGCAGGGCTGCCTCCACTGCGCTGGCACAAAGGAGGCACGACACACGGGCGGTGGCAAGTGTCTCCTCTCCCCAGACTTGAAGTCCCCTCAGCCTGTGCGGAGGCCATGCCTCTGCCCCAGGCCCAGCAACCGGCCTGACTCTGGCTTCCGCCCCTTTCTCTGCCCCTTCCCCAGGTTTCCAGGCTGCAGAGCAGGGCAGGGGGATGCAGGCGGGGGGGAAGCAGAGTAGTGCTGGGCAGGGGCAGGTTTCGTGTTTTTTCATGGTGGCCAAACCAGCACACGGCAGCCCCAAGTGTCTGGCACGGGGTCTGGCTGGTGCTGGGCAGGTCCCTGCTGACCCTAAGGGGCTGTGTCCGTATGTACTGGAGGAGGTGGCCACTCGGAGGCAGGCAGGAGGGGAGGGGGCCGTGCCTGTTTTCCCTGGGCAGGAGGGGAGGCAGGCACAGCCCTGAAGGTGAGCATGGTCACTCACAGCCAAAAGACAGATGCAGGCGTCCTCCGTGGCACAGCGGAACACCTTGCGCAGCTCCTGGTCCTCGAGCACGCTGAGCAGCTCCATCAAGACGCTCAACAAAGCCCAAGGCGTGGAGATCATCACCTCCCACATGGCCAGGGCAGCGCTGCAGATCCAGAGTGCTCGGTCAGCAGGGCTGCCTCGGCCACTGCACTGTGCCCGGGCCAGCCTCTCCAGAGCCAGGCTGTGCTGCAGCCCTGGCCCTGCCCACCCCCCTCACTTGGGGTGCCCGGGGGCCCTGCCCGTGCAGGCAGGAGGGGGCTGAGGTGCTGTTCCCCAAGGGGCAGGGAGGAGCGTGGTGGTGGTGCTCTGGCTTGGCCAACTTGGGCTGCTGCGGAGCTGGCTGACCCGCTGGGGCTGGGAAGCGTGCTGGGATGGACGGCCCTGCTCCTCGGGGATGTCCTGCACTTTTCCGTGCGTCTGGCAGCCAGAGAGTCTCTGGGCCCCTCTCCCCACAGGGAACAAGCCCTCAAGGCTGTCAGGGCCAGTACCTGTCACACGTCGGAGAGATCTGCAGCAGGCTCCTGACCGCTTCGCTGGGGCACCTCTCGGTCAGCAGGAGGAGGAGTGAGTCCAGGCTGTGCCGGGCTGGCTCCGTGTGGATGTACTCCACAGTGTTGTGGATGTACCTCATGATCTTTGGCACCTGGAGGGGACACAGGGGAGGATGTGTGCAGCCAGCGGAGTGCAGCCATTTCCCAGCTACCACTGAAACTGCTGCCCTTCCCATCCCTCTCTGGTGCCTTGAAATGGCTTCAGGTGCCTGAGAGAGCTGAAGGAGGAACAAGGCCTGACAGGGCTCATGGGCAGGGCAATCCAGCCACAGGGCACCTACCTCTGTCAGCCAGGAGGCAGGGTCTCTCGTGGCCATATCCAGGATGTTGCTGCCCATCTGCCTGTCACAGATGTCGTCTACTGTCAAGGCCTCAATGGCCACGAGGAGAATGTCTGTCCTCTGAGAAGGCTGGAGGTATTCTCCAAACACCTACGGGCGGAAGGAAGGGAGGGAAGCCATGTCATGCCAAGCACCCTGATGGTGCTGCTTGGCTGAGTAGCGTGAGCAGCTCTGGCAAGAGATGCCCGGCAGTGCTGTCAGCAGTGCCCACAGGAACGCTGGAAGCACGGGCTGCAGTCTCTGCAGGGCGGAGGAGGAGAGCAGAGGGTCCCCCGGGTGAGGGCGGAGGGCTGGGGCCTTGGGACGTGCGTTGCCCTTACAGAGAACCAGGGCTCGCTGGTGGCCAGGAGGGCTGGAGCTGCTGCTGGGACACTGGAGTGCTGCCCTCGCATAGTCCCTGCTCGGGGACAGCAGGAACCCTCTCTCCAGGGACAGTGAGGCCATGTCAGCCCCACTGACTCTGGGTCCCTTTGCTCACACAAGCCTCCTGCCCATGCCACGCACAAGAGTCCCAGCAAGGCAGAAGCTCATTACCTTGGTCATGTTGCTGCTGTCGAGTGAAGAAAGCACGTGGGTGCCCTCAGAATTGCATCCCGGTTGGAGCTGTGGATGCTCAGGATTATCCTCTGGCAGAGTCTCGCCTACATGGAGGGGAAACACAGAAGAGTTGGTAGGACACAGCATCTTGGCCAACAAGCTTCCCAAACGGAGAAAAGAGCTTTAAACTCGGCACGGCTGAGGAGGGAGGCTGTGCTGGGGCTGACTCCCAGCCCCGAGCAGCCCTGGCATTCAGGCACCGCCACGCCCCTGCCCGTGGGACCCCTGCTGCCAGCGTGCCGAGGAAACGGGATCCCAGTGTCGAGCCGGTGCCGCTCGCTGGCTCCGAGCCTGCCCAGCCCCGGGGGGCCCCTCACTCACCGATCTGCAGCGGCTGGACCATGGACACCTCGTCGGGCTCCGGCGGAGAGCTGCTCTCCTGGGGAGCCTGCACCTCTTCCCAGGCCACCCTGGGGCGGCTGGGGGGTCTCTCCGCCATCCTGCGAAATGGAGGAAAGTGGGGGGGGCAGGGGGGGCAGCTTAAGGGAAACGCTCCGTCGCCGTGGGGCTGCCGGGGACGGCACGGAAAGTCGTGGGCTGCGCTCAGGGTCTCCTCGCCAGCTCCGCGCTCCTGCCCTGTCCCGTCGCTGTCTTTTCAGACACTGCAGGGCCACTGCCACGCTGGCTATATATCCTGCCCTGGAGTGTCACGGAGTGAGGTCACAAAGGGCCCCATTGTGACCCACCACCCGGGCTGGGAGGGGCAGGGGGTCCACTGCGCGGGGTAGGGAGCCAGCTCGCCATTGGCCCATGAGTCCTCTTGGGGTGCCCCCAGGCCCCCATCTTCCCTTATGTCCCCTCAGGACCTTCCTGGACACTTTGGCTCCTCCCAGAGCCCTGCATTCACACGCCCCAGCATGGCCCCAGGACCTCCCTGGGAGATCCCTGCTTCTCCCCCTCCGTGTAATGCTCTCTTTACATCCCTCTATGCCATCTGGCATCTCACAGTTACGTCCTTTCCCCCACTCTGAAAATCTCTCTCAGTACCAGGAAGCAAAAGATGTTGATGCCTGCTCCTCTCCTCTGATTGCTCTTTGGGGATACAGTTGTCGAGGGGACTCTCAGAGTGTGTACCGCTTACCAGATGCTGTCAGAATAGGAAACCCGAAAGAAATATTCTCTCTCTTTCCTACACTGCCTTGACATCTTTAACCAACGCCCTCACGTGCAGCCTAAGAGACAGAGAACTTGAGGAGTCATTCAGAAAAGTCTTCTCTAAACACATGGATCTCACTGGGATCCAAACCACGCCCGACTCATTTGAACAGCTTCTAAGCTGCTCCTTATTTGTGCCTTTAGAGATTTCTCCAGATTGCTAAGGTGTGCAGCGGAGAGGATAGACAGTTTTTGATGATGTCTGCCACCTCATTGCTTACAGAAGCTCTCATTCACTTTTGTCTTCATCAACCCTGGCTCAAGGTGCAACTCACCTTTAGAAAGTGAGAAACTGTTGGAGGTGGCAGACCATGAAAGGAGAAAACTAGTTGGCCTGGGGTGAAACCGGTGAGACCATAAAGGCAAAACGTACCAGAGAAAAGATGGGAAAGTAGAGCGTCAGCATACAAGGGGAAAAGAGGGACCAGAAGGGTGCAGCTGAAGATGAGCCGGGGACACCTGGGGTCCCAGTCCAGCAGCCCTGTACCTGCTCCGTGCAGCCTGCAGCAGGACAGGAAACCTGTTGCCCTGACTGCACCGCCTGTGTTTGACTGGCTGCTGCAGTCAGGCGGACCTGGAGTGCTCCCCGACGTCAGCGAAGGGGCACCCTGGAGTGCTGGTTTTGCCTGGGATAGAGTTAATTTTCTTCACAGTAGCTGGTATGGGGCTATGGTTTGGATTTGTGCTGGAAACAGTGTGGGGAACACAGGGCTGTTTTTGTTACTGCTGAGCAGTGCTTGCACAGAGTCAAGGCCTTTTCTGCTCCTCACCGCACCCCACCAGCGAGTAGGCTGGGGGTGCACAAGAAGCTGGGAGGGGACACAGCTGACCCCAACTGACCAAAGGGATATTGCATACCAGATGACGTCATGCTCAGCATATGAAGCTGGGGGAAGAAGAAGGAAGGGGGGACGTTCGGAGTGATGGCGTTTGTCTTCCCAAGTCACCGTTACGCGTGATGGAGCCCTGCTTTCGTGGGGACGGCTGAACACCTGCCTGCCGATGGGAAGGAGTGAATGAATTCCTTGTTGTGCTTTGCTTGCCTGCGCGGCTTTTGCTTTACCTATTAAACTGCCTTTACCTCAACCCACGAGTTTTCTCACTTTCACCCTTCTGATTCTCTCCCCCGTCCCACCGGGGGGAGTGAGCGAGCGGCTGTGTGGGGCTTAGTTGCTGGCTGGGGTTAAACCACACCACCTGGAGAGGACAGAGGAGAGAACAAACCTCACCAACCAAGGGTTTTGTTGGTCTGTGATACCTCTGATTCTTCAACGATTCAGAGGGTCAGATTGGAGTGGAAAAGGGTGGTCCCACTCAGTTGTGCTTTCTCATATCTCGTAGATACTAAAAATGCCCAAGGGATTGGTAAATCTGTTCAACAGAAGAAACAGGTCACGTGACTATTACTTTGGTTTGCATCTCTTTGTTTTCAAAAGCACTTCAAAGCACAGTGACGCTGTAAAGGGAAGGTCTGGACCCGTCCTGTTTGTGCTGACTGGCTAAGACCCCCTGTGTCCAGAGGTGATGGGAGCGGGCTGTGTCTCCCAGACTGGTGCTCACACCAAGCCCCTGCTCCCCTGTACTTGCCGAGTAAAAGGTCATCCTTTCCAGTGGCGTTGATGCAATTTGCGTTCGAAGCACACAGGGAGCAGCCCTGCTTACAGAAAGCAGACGGACAGGAGCTTGTTCACACACAGCAAGTCAATCAATTGCCACTGCCACAGAGACCCACAGGTCAGAAAGGGCCCCACCATTCTAAGGGGATCGTTTTTAAGGGAAGTCCCAGCCTGACTAAAAAAGAGGCTTCAGGACTCAAAATGAGGCTTTGGGCCCTAACAGGAGGGGGGTTGAACCCTAAAAGGAGGGGTAACAACCTAACCCTGCCAGGACTAACAGCCCCTCCTGCTGCTGCCAAGAGGAGGAGAAAATCCCTCACACATCTCATGCCCCGCCTTACGCAAAGAAAAGCCCGCAGACTGCAAGGAGTGCTCCGAGCCCGAATCGGCCGCCTGCCACACCAGCGCAGCTCCCTCAGGATATACCTTTCACAGCCTGCTCAGCTGGAAGCCTCCGCAGCGCAGGTCATCTCTCAGCAACCCAAGGGCAAGAGGGGCCTCCAAGAAGCGGGGAGAAGGGGTCTGGGTTTGGTACAAGCAGAAGACGCTCCTGAGAAGAGCGATTCCTGCCCTCCGGTCCTGGCCCTGGCATTAACCTCACCATATTCCTCTGCTGACTTCTGGCTGCAGATGGAGCACGGCGCGACTCCTCCTGCACGCTTTTGCTCTTCCAGCCGACGGCTTGAGCAGGGCTGGGCCATCCCCACAGCGTGCTGGGAGCTGGAGCCCTTCACCATGTGGCACACTGGGAGCTGGAGTCCTTCATCCCACGGCATGCTGGGAGATGGCATCCTAGGTTAACTTGGGAAAAAATCACCTCTCTCTGAGATCAGGCGAATTTGGAGGGCTGATGAAATGCTGCGCAGCTGATGTAGGTTGTTCGGTGTCCCAGTTTGGTTTGAAAACCTTCATCTGTATCACAATAGTCTAAGAGGCAAGAAATAAGTATGTAGTTTCTTTTTTCCTTGACTGTTAGGTGTTTAACTTTAGAAGGGTAGGCAGTCATAATTTTATACTGAGGTGACACTTGTCATGTTGTTCAGTATTATATATATTTCTTTTTTTAACTGGGATAATAATTTTCCTTAAATTGCAATGTTTGATCTTAATGTGCTTCATCACATGGCCATTTCCCATCACAGATTGGTATTCCATGTGTGTTTTTCGTCCCCTCTAAGCGAGGGAATACAACACACATTGCCTTTGGATGCTGCTGTTTCTAAACTTGCAACCTTACGTGCACATATTACAAACGTCTATTTTAAAGAGAAAAATACCCCAAAAACTAGTGAAGCAGTAGAGCATCTCTATCAAATGATGGCATGCAACCCTGTGAGATTTTTTTTGCTCTTCTGAATGTGTATGTTCCTCCAGCAAAATGAATGCTGAGAGCACATCCTCGGGTTGCGGCTGGCGGAAACCCTGAGGGCAATATAGTGCAGCGGTGTTAAAAAATGAGTTTGCTTTCTTGAGACTAGATTGTGGAGAGAGATTTCTGGGGGTAAACCACACGATCCAGCAATGAGGAGTGGAGAGAAAGCTGCACTTAGGAGTCTGCCTCGGCTTTGCAACTTGCCCTTAAATAACTACTTTTGGACAAATTGTTTTTTGGGTAACTTGTAGTTTGATTGGGTTTCTTTTATGAGTGCATATCCTCATGTCAAAATTGCTTACATTTCTTCAAAGGAAGGGGTAAGTCTTGAGACACTGACATTTTAAATATTGTCAGCTGACTGAGCGTTCCACCCCACTTGCAATGAGAGTTTGCAACAGTTTTCTGGGAAAATGTGGTTCACATAACGTGAAAGACACTTAAATTATTTTGAACTTTTGAGTATTTGATACAGCACCCAGCACCCGGACATGCCAACCATCCAGCACCCCGAGAGCCCAGCACCCAGCACCCTTAGCGCACGCACCCAGCACCCGGACATGCCCAGAACCCAACACCCACTATTCCCAGCACCCACCACCCAGCACACAGACATGCCCAGCACATGGACATGCCCACCAGCCAGCACCCCAGTGCCCAGCATCCAGCGCCCAGCATCTGGCACCCAGACATGCCCAGCACAAAGATATGCATAATACCCAGCTCCCCCAGGGCCCAACACCCAGCACCCCCAGCACCCAGCAGCACCAGCGCTCAGCACCCATCACTCGGACATGCCCAGCACCCAGAGATGCCCAGTATCCCCAGCACTCCCACTGCCCACCACCCAGCACTCCAAGTGCCCAGCACCCAGCATGCAGACATGCCCAGCACCCGGACACCCAGCAGCCAGCACCCCCAGCGTCCAGCACCCAGCACCCGGTCATGTCCAGCATCCACACATACCAACACCCAGAACCCCAGCTCCCAGCACCCCTAGTGCCCAGCGCCCAGCACCTGGTCATGCCAAGCACCAAGACATGCCCAGCACCCAACACCCCAGTTCCCAGGACCCAGCAACCCCAGCACCCAGCACCTCCAGAGCCCAGCACACAGCACTCGGACAAGCCCAGCACTGGGACAGGATTAGAACGCAACACCCCCAGCGCTCAGCACACAGCTCCCCCTGTGCCCAGCACCCAGTGCTCAGCACACAGCTCCCCCCGTGCCCAGCACCCAGCAGCCGGACATGCCCATCATCTGGATATGCACAGCACCCAGCACCGCCAAGGCCCAGCATGCAGTACCCCAACACCCAGCACTCTTGGGGCCCAGCACCCAGCACCCAAACTTGCCCAGCACCCACTACCAAAGGGCCCAGCACACAATACCCCCAGGGCCCAGCACCCAGCACCCAGACATGCCCAGCACCCAGCACAGCCACTGCCCAACACCCAGCACCTGGACACGCACAGCACACAGCACCCCCAGCGTCCACCACCACCAGTGCCCAGTAGCCAGCACCTGAACTTGCCCAGCGCCCAAACATGCCCAGCAAACAGCACCCCCAGCGCCCACCACCCAGCACCCCATGCACCCAGCACCTGAACATGCCCAGCACCTGGACGTGCTCAGCACCCAGCACAAAGCAAGCACACCATCCAGCACCCAGCACCCCCAGCGCCCACCACTGCCAGTGCCTAGTAGCCAGCTCTGGACATGCCCAGCACCCAAACATGCCCAGCAACCAGCACCTCCAGTGCCCAGCACGCAGCGCCCCCAACACCCAACACCCAGCACCCGCACATGCCCAGTACCCCGCACCTACAGAGCCCGGCACCCAGCACCCGGACGTGCCCAGCACCCAGCACCTGCAAAGGCCAGCACCCAGCAACCCCAGAGCGCAAGCACCGCCAGAGCCCAGCATCCAGCACCCCCAGCACCTAAAACCCAGCACCCCAAGCACCCACCATCCCCAGGGCCCACAACCCAGCACCCAGCACCCACACAGCCCAGCACTGCCAGCGCCCAGTACTCAGCTCCCAGACATGCCCAGCACCCAAACATGCCCAGCAACCAACGCCAACAGTGCCCAGCACCCAGCACCCCCAGCACCCAGAGATGCCCAGCACTCGGACATGCATAGTACCCAGCAGCCGCAGGGCCCAGCACCCAGCACCCCCAGCACCCAGCACCCCCAGCACCCATCACTCGGACGTGCCCAGCACCCAGAGATGCCCAGTACCCAGCACCACCAGGGCCCAGCAACCAGCACCCGCAGCGCCCAGCACCCAGCACCCGGACATGCCCAGCACCCAGACATGCCCAAGGCCCAGCACATAGCAACCACACCGTCCAGCACCCAGCGCCTGGACATGCCAACCATCCAGCACCCCCAGAGACAGCATCCAGCACCCACAGCGCATGCACCCAGCACCCGGACATGCCCAGCACCCGGACATGCCCACCATCCAGCACCCCCAGAGCACACCATCCAGCACCCACAGTGCACACACCCAGCAGCTGGACATGCCCGGCACCCGGCACGCCCAGCACCCAGCACCCACAACCCCCAGCGTCCAGCGTCCAGCAGATGGACATGCCCAGCACACGGACATGCCCAGCAGTCAGCAGCCCCAGTGCCCAGCACCCAGAGATGCCCAGCACTTGGACATGCATAGTACCCAGGAGACGCAGGGCCCAGCACCCAGCAGCCCCAGCGCCCAGCAGCCATCACTTGGACGTGCCCAGCACCCAGAGATGCCCGGTACCCAGCACCAGGGCCCAGCACCCAGCACCCCCAGCACCCCCACTGCCCACCACCCAGTACCCTCACTGCTCACCACCCAGTACTTGGACATGCCCATCACCTGGACATGCCCAGCACCCAGCACCCCTACTGCCCCAACACCCAGCACCTGGACATGTCCACCACCCAGCACCCCCAGGGACCACCAGCCCCAGCACCCAGCACCACCATTTCACAGCACCCAGCATTCAGACATGCTCAGCACCCAGAACGCCCAGTGCCCAGCATCCAGCATCCTCAGCACCTAGAACCCATCACCCCCAACACCCACCACCCAGCACCGCAAAGCCCAGCACCGATCACTCCCACCACCCAACACCCAGCACCCGCACATGCCCAGCACACAGGACCCCCAGCACCCACCACCACCAGTGCCCAGTAGCCAGCACCTGGACATGCCCAGCACCCAAACATGCCCAGCAACCAGCACCCCTGGTGCCCGCCACCCAGCACGCTGAGCGCCCAGCACCCAGCACCTGGACATGCCCAGCACCCAGCATCCCCAGGGTCCAGCACAAAGCAACCACACCATCCAGCACCCAGCAGCGGACATGCCCAGCACCTGGACATGCCCGGCACCCGGAACGCCTAGCAACCAGCACACACTACCCCCAGCATGAAGCATCCAGCAGATGGACATGCCCAGCACACAGACATGCCCAGCAGTCAGCATCTGTAGTGCCCAGCACCAAGCACCCAGAAATGCCCAGCACCCGGACATGCATTGTACACAGCAGTCCCAGGGCCCAGCACCTAGCACGCCCAGCACCCAGCAGCCGCAGCACACACTAGCCATCATTTGGACATGCCCAGCACGCAGAGATGCCCAGTACCAAGCACCCTCAGTGCCCAGCATCCCCCAACCCTAAGCTTAACCCTAACCCGTAAGCCTAAGCCTAAGTCACTCCCGTTCTGCTCCCTACATACCCCCTTGATGACTTGAATGAAGTCTGTTCCTGGGATCTTCCTCGTGCCCACACCAGCCTCCTTGAATCATAGAATCATAGAATCATACAGGTTGGAAAAGACCTCTAAGATCATCGTGTCCAACCGTCAACCCAACACACCATGTCCACATAGAATCATAGAATCATACAGGTTGGAAAAGACCTCTAAGATCATCGTGTCCAACCGAAGAAGTTGACTATCGGCCACTTCTGTTTGCACAGGAGGTTATGCAGTATGACAAGATCCTGGGGGTATGGTGCACAAAAAAGGGGGACGCTGCCCTTCCCCAAGGGCCGTCAGCTCTCTGGTGGGGAGCACTGGAAAAGGCTAGAAAATACCCTGAGAGCACCCTTACCCAGAGTCATCGTGCCAGGAGGTGTGACACCATCTGGGGTAAAGCAGTGTAACTCTACTGATCTGTTCTTCTCTTTCTAGTCTTCCCTTTCTTCTGAGGGTTTCTGTCAGCAGGATTTGCTCCTGAGTTCTTGCAGATGCAAACAGAAACCCTTCTGTTACCGCCTAGGAAATAACTCACCCATGAGCTACTTTTTAGAAAGGGCTACGGTTACTTGTCTGACAGAAGCAATGCCCAAATAGAGTTTCTGATGCACCTCCTGAGCACAGGGATGCCAACAAGGGATTGCTAAGACTCAGAGTAACACATCATTTAAGAACCCACAACAGGCAACTGAGTGTGAAAATGAGCACAAAGAAAGGGGTCTTTTCAGAATCACTCTCTCTTTCTTCTTCATGTCCATATTTTCCTCACCTTGGGGAGGAAACACAGACTCTGCAGCCCCTGCAGTCAAATACAGTTCTGCGGGACAGGGGGGAGAAGAAAGTAGAGCGACCTGAACAGGGAATTTTCAAACCTGTGAAGAATCAAGTAGAAACAGTTGCAAAGCGTAGCATCAATTTACAGAAATTTAAACCTGATGGAGCCGAGTAATAGAAGTGAGTATTACAGAGAACTAGAGGGGAGCCCTGCAATCAAAAGGGTAAGCAAGGCAGACAGCTCTAACCGCACATTTTCACCTTAAACAAAATAGGCTTGGCATCCTGATTGCTCACTTCACCCTGGAATAATCCCATTCCTCGTCTGAAAGTTGCTGTGCACCTGGCTGAGGACAGATACAATCCACACAAGGAGCAATCAGAGCTATACGCTGCACTTTCCTTGGTGAAGTTTCCTTCGAAAAAATCCCTGACAGGTTGACTGGAACTTCCCAGCTGTGGTAAAACCATCCACCCCCAGTACCCCTATTTCCCAAAAGCTGGCAGCACAGCTTGAGTGGGGGGAAAGGCACATATCAGACCTTGGGGCACAAGCATCTGCCAAGGGAGCTGCGTCCTACCACGAGCACTCCCCACTTGCTTCTCTGACAACAAAGCCCTGGTGTGTGCTCTCACCAGGAGGGAGAAACAACTTCCATGTCCGGAAATCCCCATATATGAAAGCCTGTCCACAGAGATGGGGGTGTCCATGAGCACGAGACCCACATGAAGGCCTGGGGACAGCAAAGGCACCTGGTCTGTCCCCACCAGAGCATGCCTGCTCCAAAGCTTGGAGCCGCCTGTTGGAGAGGAGGCCACTTTACCTTCCCCTGCCAGGCGGATACAAAACTCCAACCTCCAGCTCTCAGGGGGGGTGACCCTCAGGGCAGCAGCAGGAACCGCTCTGACCCTGGTTGTGGGGTTGTCCCTGGGGCTGGGCCCAGGCCTGGTGAACTGGGCCATGGCAGGGCCCGTGGGTGATGAAGTCGCCAGGTCCCTCCCCCCAGGCCGATCTGCACTGGGAGATACCTGCTCCTGCTCCTGCAGCTGTCCTGGTCCTGGTCCTGGCCCTGGCCCTGGCCCTGGCCCTGGCCCCCCCCTCACCCCGGCTGCCCCCAGCCCCTCTCTCACCCATTTCTCCTCAGGCCTCTCGGCCTCTGCCCCCTCCAGCCCCGCCCCAGGCTGGCTGTGACTGACAGGCCTCCTCCGGCTCCGCTGATTGGCTCAGCCGTGGCCAATGGTGCAGCTGTTGCCGGGTGGGCGGGGCAGCCCAGGCCTCTCCTCACAGAGCTGCCCTGTGCCCACTGCCCCCCCCGCCCCGCAGCTGCTCCTCCCCAGCCGGGACACTGGGCCTGCGGAGAGACGGCCTTCAGGAAGGGCCATGGCTCCTGGGGCTGCTCTCTCAGCAGCGCGAGGTGTGTGCACAGCTCTGCCGTCCCTCGGTCCGCCCCTGGGGTCTGGGCCTGCTCAGGGAGGGAGGGAAGGGGGGCGGGGAGGGCAAGCGAGGGGAGAAGAGGGAAGGGGAGGGGACAGGGCAGGAGGAGAGCTGGCGGGAGGGGAGCTTCCCTGGATTTGTTCTGGATCGGCAAGCGGTTCCAAAAACGTGGATCTGTCTGTGCTGCCTGCCACAGCCCTGGGCAGGAGGAGCTGCCTGATGGGCACCTCCTCATCAGCCAGGCCGGCGCCTGTCAGGAGACAGGGCTCTGCCCCCGGTCACAGCGCCCATACTGAGCCCAGCACCCAGCGTCTTCCTCAGGTCTCGCCTTCCCCTTGGCGGTAAGGAGGAGAGAGGCCCTGTCCTGGCATGGCCCAGGGCATCGTCCTGCGGCCAGAAGCAAGGATGGAGCCCTGTCACTCTCCCTACGGGGGCTGAGCACTGTCCTTTGCTTCTGTCCCTGGGGCTCCCCAGTGCTGGCAGGCCCCACAGGGCTTCAGGGCCAAGCAAGTGCTGGGGCACCAGGGGCACCTGGGGCTCAGAGCAGCTTCGGGCATCTCCAAAGCCAAAGTGCGGCTGCCCCTTTACTTCTGCAGATGCAGTTGTTTGCTACACCCTTCATGGTGAAAATTGTTTCTCTTCATGGCACATGGGCTGGACAGATGCTGCTTCCCTGCTGGTCTGGGAGGACTTCAGGGAAACGAGGAAGTCGGAGCATGCACACAGGTATGAGGAAAGTGAAAAGGAGCCGTGTCAAGGTTTTTCTGGTGTTTCGCATCAGAACTCAGACATTTGTGTGCATCCCAGCACCAGCGTCAGCTTTTTTTCCTCCAAGCTGCACAGCTATTCACCAGCAAAAGCGAGTTGGGCTGAGCTGGTCTTTGGCATAACTTGGCTCCTTCCTTTTTTAATTGTGTACCTAGACTTTTCCTTTTTTCCACCAATGTCTGTCTGTCTTCCCCCTTCCCCCCAAGTTTCATCCTCTTTCAAAGGTAATTATGATTTGAGTTTCTAGACAGATCATTGAGTAGGTAGACACAGGATCTAAGTATAGGCTGGTCTATACCTCCAAAGCTGTAGGCTGGGCGGTTAAACCTTTAAAGGCTAGATAGATATGGGCTATGGGTAGGGTTACTGTTTGCCAGTTATTATTTCTTTTGGGGTCCTGTGACAGTGATGGTAAAGGTTGTCCGCCTGCAGCTCTGCAGCAGTTAAAACTACACTGAAAGAGTTTTGATGGCGGATGCTGTTCTGTGTGTTTTGTTTTCAATAATAATTTCATTGAGCTAGAATTATTTCTATGTGATTAGGTGATGGGGATCCCGGTCAGCTGGAGCCAGGCCAGCCGGGGCAGCCCGAGTGATCTGAGAGCTGAGGAGGGGAAGGAGACAGACCCCCCCTGGGCACAGGCACTGGGCACCCCGACTCCCAGAGCCCCCCTTGAGCTGCCGCAGCACGGCTCACCCCCTGCAGCTGCCCCGGCCCCAGGCCCTGCCCTGAGGCCTGTCCCGGAGCCCCAGGCTGCTCCACGGCCTGTCCTGGCAGCAGCGAGCTGGGCCTTGGGCGCGCTCAATCCTCTGTTAATGCAGGTGCTGTCAGCGCCAGCGCGGGGAAGGAGCGATGTCTGCAGGAACTCCTGCAGCAGGAGGGGCTCCAGCCTGGGGCTGGCTGCGGTAATCACAGTTCTTTCCCTGAGGCCGCGCTGAGGGCTTAGTTGTCTGTTCCTCCCCCAGGAATGTTTGTTGGCTGCATCTGGCTCGGGCTGAAGTTGAAGAGATCGGAAAAAGATAAAGCGGCTGGAGAAGGACATGAAGGGGATCCGTCTGGAAGCTGCCCCCAGCTGCAGACAAGAGACAGATGGCCTCTCCGGGTGAGGAAGGGTCCCTCTGAGTATTCCTCAGCAGACCAGATCGCCAACATGCATCGCAAGGTCTGTGCGCGTAACCAAAAGTACGGTACGGCCATGTAGTGTGTGTGTCTGTGTGCGCGTGTGAGGCTATGTATCTAGGAAGCTTCATATTGTAAGAGCTGAGAGACACAGAGACAGAAGCGTCTGAACTGTAAAATTCTCCTGGCAGTCCGGAGAGCGGGAACTGCAGTGAGTCCTGGGCCCTTGGGGCCATGTCGCCCCTCTTCTGCGACCGGGTCTCTCCCTGTGCCTGTGCCCCCCTGCCTTTCCTTCACTGGTGTCACCTTTTTGCT
Source organism: Calonectris borealis (assembly GCF_964195595.1). Classification (NCBI taxonomy): domain Eukaryota; kingdom Metazoa; phylum Chordata; class Aves; order Procellariiformes; family Procellariidae; genus Calonectris; species Calonectris borealis. The sequence continues at coordinate 47,037 of NW_027441456.1, read as the reverse complement.
TCCCTGTGCCTCTCTTCTTCTGTTTATTCTTGTGTCCTGCTCCCTGTTCCTCCTTCTCTCGTTTCCAAGCCCCTCTCTTTCTCTGCCATTCTACCCACCCCTTTGTTTTTTCTTGTTCTCCCTCTGTCCTACTCCCTGCCCCTCTTTTTTTCTTCCTCTGTCTCTGTCCTGCAGCCCAGCGCTGTTTCCCATTCTCTGTCTCTTTGTCCCGATCTGCATCCCTCCCTCTTTTTCACAATCTCTCTGGCCTCTTCCCTGGCCTGCTTTCTCTCTCTCTGCTTGTATGTCCCACTTCCTGTCCCTGATCTCCTCTTTCTCTCTCACTCCTTCTCTTTCTCTCCCTCTTCCTCTGTCCTGCTCACCGTCTCTGTTTTTCTTTTTCTTTCATTCTGTATCCCACTGCCCCTGTCATGCTTCTTGTCCGTCTCTTACTCTTGCTGTCCCTCTGCTGCTCCCTGACTCCCTTTCCTTTTTTGTCTTCCTCCGTCTCTCCACAGGGCTCCTGATGCCTCTCTTTCTTTCTCTATCCCTCTGTGAGGCTCAAAAACCCTGTCTTTCTCCCTCTGTCGTTATTCTTGTGTGTCGCTCCGTCCTGCTCCCTGTCCCACCATTTCTTGCTATGTCCCTCTGTCCTGCTCCCTGACCCTATTCCTTTTTCACTCCTTCTCTGTCCTGCCACCCACTCCAGATTATTTCTCCATCTCCCTCTCCTTATTTTTCTTTCTCTGTCCTGCTCCCTCTTTCTGCCTCTCTTCCTCTATCCCTGCTGCTTCTTTCTCCATCTCTGTCCAGATCCCTGTCCCTTTTACTTTCCTCTCGCTATCCCTCTGTCCTTCTTCTTGTCCCCACCTTTTCTGTTGTGCAGCCCAGTGCTGTCTTTTCTTTCTCCACCTCTCTGTCTTGCTGCCCAACCCAGGCTTTTCCCCCCTCCATCTCTGTCCTGCTCCCTCTCTCTTATTTTTGCCTGTCTTTCACTTTGTCCTGCCTCCCTGTCCCTTTTTTCTCTCTCTGTATCACCCCGTCTTGCTCCCTGTCCCTGCCTTTCTCTGACAATCCGCGTCCTGCCCCTGTCCTTGTCTTTCCCTCTTTGTTCCCTCGTCATTCTTCCCATCTTTTTTCTCTCTCTCTCCCCATCTCCCTGCTGCTTCTTTCTCCACCTCTCTCCTGCTCCCTGACCCTTTTTTCCCTCTCGCTGTCCCTCTGTTCTGCTTCCTCTCCCATCTTTTCTGTCTTTATTTCTCTGTCCCACTGCCTGTCCCATTGTTTCTTGCTATACCTCCTTGTCCAGCCGGCTCTCCCTTTTTTCTGTTCTCTCTTCCTTTGTCCTGCTTCTCGGCCTTTCTTTCCTCTTCCTCCATCTCTGTCCTCCAGACCATTGCTGTTATTTTTCCTCTTGGTCTCTTTGTCCAGATCTGAGCCTCTCTTTATTTCTTAGTCCTCTCCGTCCTGTTCACTGTCCTTTTTCTCTCTCTGTCTGTATGTCCCGTTCCCTGTCCCCATCTTTCTCTACCCCTCCTTTCTTCTTCTTCTCCTTCCCCCCCTTTTTCTATCCCTCTGTGCTGCTCCCCAACCCTACTTTTTCTTCCTCCATCTCTCTGCAAGACTCCTTGTCCCTGTTTTTCTTGATTTCTCCATTTCTCTGGCCTTTTCTCTGCACCTTTCTTTCTCTCTCAGCTCCTGAGTCTTTTCCCTTATCTTATTTTTCTCTTTCTAGTCCTTCTCCCCATCAGCTTAACCTGAATGACCGGGCGTCCCTGTGCTCTGGTATTTACCTGTGTCATGGTTTAACCCGGCGGGCAGCTCAACGCCACACAGCTCTTTGCTCACTCCCCCGCAGTGGGATGGGGGAGAGAATGGGAAAAAAGGTCAAACTCATGGGTTGAGATAAAGACAATTGAATAGGACAGAAAAGGAAGGGAAAATAATAATAATGATAAAAGAATATACAAAACAAGTGATGCACAATGCAATTGCTGATCGATGCCCAGCCAGTTCCCGAGCAGCGGCCCCGCCCCCCTGGCCAACCTCCCCAGTTTTTTGTTCAGCATGACATCATATGGTATGGAATACACCTTTGGCCAGTTTGGGTCAGCTCTCCTGGCTGTGTCCCCTCCCAGCTGTGTCCCCTCCTCGCTGGCAGGGCAGTATGAGAAGCTGAAAAGTCCTTTACTTAGTGTAAGCACTGCTCAGCAACAACTAAATCATCAGTGTGTTATCAACATTATTCTCATACTAAATCCAAAACACAGCACCATACCAGCTACTAGCAAGAAAGTTAACTCTATGCCAGCTGAAATCAGGACAACCTAGCGTTGCCCTCGGGAAGATCTGTGTCTTTACAGCTAGGGATCATCTGGGAGCTGATCTCCTTGTGTGGAATGTGGAGCTAGGTGTAGTTAAAGCAGAGGTTGTTCCCAGGCAGTGCTCTGTGCATCTTGTTGAAAGAGCAGGCTGTGGGCCTTATTTTGAAGGAAGGTTTCCTGTTCTGCTCCCAGGGAGGCTGCACAGGCGTGGTGTTGGGGACTGCAGGGATGGGTGGGATCTGCTGTGATTTCTCGTAAATGTGAACTGGACTTAATGGACTTGAATGAAAGCAGACTGACTGCGTATGGTTTTCTTCCCCAGCTCCAGTTCCAACCTATGTGTTTGGCACTAATAAACGAGACCCTGAGCTATTTTCCAGATATGAGGGGCTGCCAGTTAGCAGAGAACATCACTTACTTAGGTAATGGTGCAGTTGGTCTGTGACCAGGGATGTGTACTTTTGTGATGGTGCTTTCATGGACATTTTCTGGTCAGCAATTGCATTGTGCATAACTTGTTTTGTATATACTTTTATCATTATTATTATTTTCCCTTCCTTTTCTGTCCTATTAAATGTTTGTTTTCATTTATCTTGAGTGTTGAAACTCTGAAAGGGGCCGATGAGTTGCCCTCCCTCAGTTTGCTCCCTCCTCTTTGGGGAGTGCGGTTAATGTTTGCTTCTTGGCTTTGCAGAGAACAAAATCCATTAATACACCACCTCACTTGAATTGCTCTTGTTGGGAACCGATTAGAAGCTTATTGCTGCCTCATCTCGCAAATGGCATGCGTTCTGGTTCTCATTTGTTGAGCAGCCTGTCGGCTTGTCAAATGACTCCGCAGAACAATTTGATTACTCCAAGCAGCGATGCTGATACGAAGAGCTTACGTACTTCACTGCTAGCGATTCTGTGCTTTTCCCTCTGCAGGCGGGAAAGGTGATTCCTGAGTGGGCTGTGGCTTTAACCAGGGAGGGCAAAGCTGCTTCTCTGTGTATTTCCTTTCCGCCTCTTCCCTTAGCCCCTCCCCTCCCTTCCCCTCTGTGAGGCTGGTTTTGTGGTGTGCCTTCACTGGTGGAACGAGCTCCCACACGAAACGGAGGGAAGGAGGAAAGGGGCAAGGTGAGAGGTGTCGCAGTCCTTAGTTTGTAGATTTAATACCTAGGCCCCATTCAGAAAATACAGCACGTATGTGGGTCAGTGGTCCCTGCGATACCGTAAGTCGGTGAAATAAGAACTCTCTACACCCGGTTTTGGAGTTTTAGAAAGCAGGCATTCTTTAATGCGGGGCCGGGTGCACAGGGGATCGCTCCACCTAGTGTGTGCACCACTTTATTTAACTACAGGAGTTATATACAATCAAGATATACATCTTCATTAGATTTCTGGGAAATGATTAACATGTTTCTGTTGTTCCCTGGAATTCATTCACATATGTAAAAGTCTTTGACGCATGCGCCTTTGTATGCATAGGTGGTCTTCCAGGGTCTCCTGGTGGTCGTCGATGGTCTTCCTCACAGTGTCCTTTAGTTGAAGTCGGTCTTTACGCATGCTCCGCTTAACCCTTGGCTTGGTTTGCACGATTGTCACTTGCCACAAACTAGCTTACTCCGGCATAACTTCTTTATCTACTCTACTCAAGATACAAAGCTGGCTTCCTTCTCTATTTTACGCAGAATACAAAGTTTCAGGGCCTTTTTTATCTATTGAATGTCCGGCCTATCTATTCCTAAGGCATTCCTAACCCATCTGCATCATTTCAACCAAAGAACTCTTTACTATTCCTTTCTTGTCGGTATCACCTGCAGATTTTTACTATTTATAGCCATTTCTATAAATACAGACTTCACCCAGCGGGTTCACATGGTGCTGTGCTGCTTGTAAACGGAATCGTTTTTATCCTTGCTGCAGTCTGGAGGTGGCAAGTGCCAGCTGATAGATTAAGACGGAGATGAAAGCGAGCGATACATATGCGACGGTGATCCTGCCACAAGGATTGATCGAGGAAGACCCTGCAGTGACTCTGTCAGAGGACAAGGTTTTCAGTGCTATTTCTGTATTTGATACCCAAGGGATTTGTTTTCCCTCTGCGTGTGTTTCTGTGCAGGCACGTGCATGAAGCAGAGGTGTTTCTCTGTGCCGTAACTGGGACTGATGACGGCTGGGTGGGTGGGAAGAGGTGCAATCACGGAAGAAACTTCCTGCAGCTGCCCTGCCGTGTCCTTCAGGCTAAAACAGCTCTTCTGGTTGTTTGCTGCCATCGAGAGCTACCGAGTGCATGGGGAGGTGTCGGGTTCCTGCTCCCTGTGGTCAGCACTGGTCCTTACTGGGTAGCCCTCCCCAGCAGCCAGCGCTGTACGCCCCTGTCAGTTGTTAGGCAAACATCTGCAGCTGGAATGTGTGGCGTGTTCCTCCGATTTGTCCATTCTCCACCTTGCATAGCAACGCATTTAAAATACTGAAATGTGCTCTTTTTATTGCTGTTAACATTCAAAAGTGTTGTTTTGGTCTGGTCAGCAAGGTATTTGGCAAACATGACTGTTGCATTTTGAGAATAAAGTAGGTTCCCATCCTTCCCCCCACCTCCAAACTGTGTAGCATCCAGATCTTTTCTCCCTACTCCCCTACGTGTGGCCTGGGTTTGTTCGTTTTGCTGCCTCAGACCAAGAATACAGCAAACACCTGAGATGTGTGCTGTGTGCTCCAGGCCAAACAAAGTTTTAAATGGTCCCAGTTTATTTTACGCAGCCGTGCGGCGTGGTACCTTTTGGAAGGAACGCTGGGATGGTGTATCAGAAGTTACTGAAAATGCGATGATACCGGTAGTGGTTTATTTTCAGTGCCTGGTTTGGGAAAGAATATTCCAAAATACTGAACTGTTAGAGAAAGATGAGTGCAAGGCAAGGAGCATCGTGCTGCATTTATTGCTAAATGTATGTTTTCATTTCATTCAAACTAGAAAGTAAAGAAAGACTGTACCTGCAAAAGAATTGGCATAGCTGTCTCTGTTTCCCAGAGTGAGCATACAAGTACCAGGGAGCAGTTTGGAGGATCAGAACTTCAGCCTGCTCTGGGTGATAAACCCTCAGGAGAGGACAGAGAAACCCCACTTCTTTCAATACAGCTCTACTTATCTTAATAGTTCTTCCTGTTAGATTGTGTTGGCGGTCAGACTCTAAGCACGTGATTAAACTGTTAAAAAATCAAGATCTTTAGGGATTATTTACTGCATCGAATCCTCTTGCAAGCAGTGCACTGTATTGCCCTGTGGATAGTATAATGTCAGGACTGGCATGGCTGGTAATTTTCCTTTTCTTTTCTAGTAGAAGGATGCATTTATGAAGGGAAATCCAGGGCACAGGTGGTGCCCCACAACAAACCAACCTGTGAAGACCCAGACATCCGCTGTTACAAAGAGGAAAAAGCTATGGGCCTTTGCTTCAGACTCTGCAAAAGATTGACCAAGCCCGAGGAAAGTGACCAAAAGTGAAGCAATGCCACAGTGTCACTTCGGGATGGCAGGTGAGATTTCCATCCATGTTCCTCAAAGGTAGTAGCCTTGTTTTGTTTGAGTCTGGAATCGAGCTGCAAGAGCAGTTTTCTTTACTGCACATGGTACTGTAGTGCAAATACCTTTCATGTCCCAAATTAAGTTGCCAAGACTCTAGTTAAACCTCTGCATAAGAACCTAAAATTTTCCTTAGGGCATGATTGCTTTCAAGAGTCGAATCCAGATATGTGGCATGTCGTGCCCCGTACCCCATGTGGGGTCCGGATGTGATTGATTTTTAATTCAGGCTTATCTGCTGTTAGAGATTTTCATTTTCTAGTCAAACAGGCAAATGCTGATTGTGTGCATTCTTCTTCCCTTTCATAGAGTGTTGTACTATGTTTAGTAATTTGCTGTTTACAAATATAATTTATGGGTGTCTGTGGAGTTGGAGGTGTGGATTCTAACATTTTAAACATTAAAAAAAGAAAGAAATAAACAATCAAATCCGTGAATAAGTGTAGGTGGAGCGCCTGAACTGGTGAAAGGCAGGTAATCTCTCCCTGATATCCGCAAGTAGCAGAAGTGTTGCAGTCCTGACCTTGAAATAGAGAGACGTAAATGTTAAATGCTGGCAGCTTAAGAACCTAGCAGTCAAGGTAGAAAATAATTTTTCCCCCACCACCCTTTTTCCTTTTTAAAGTTCCTAATTTCATAAATCCTGGTGTATTTGAAACTGTCATATCCTACCTAGTTTATGAGAAGTGTGTGGCAGATGGGACTTTTCTGCTTAGAGAGGTTGTGAGCTGGAGGGTGGAAAATGGTTTTATGGAGCAAGTGTGAAAGGATAAAAAGGGATAAAAGGGCTTGTATGCTTTTTTTTGCCAGTTTAGTGGTATGAAAATTCCTCTAATGAAATTCCTTCTGGCTATGAAGGAACTGTGAAATGTGATCAACATCAAGTTCTAAAAATCTCAAGCCCCTTCATCCCGTTCTGCTATCAGAGGAGTGACTTTTATGCTCAGTAAGTCAATAATGTTTATTGACTTAACAGGAAGAACAAGTAGGAGGTCTTGGTCTGTCTGGCTGCTGTCCCCCAGCGCTCCGGCGGCACTATCCAACTGTAGAGCTTCTGAGTACAGAGAGATCTTGAATCGGCAGCTGTCAAAGCAGAGGACAGAGAACTTGAGAATGAATTAGAAACTCATCTAATCCCTTGTTTTGTCTAGAGCGCCATTCATTTCTGAAGAAGGCCCTCTTTTGTGCTACAGGTGATTTTTCCTAAAAATTTTTATTTATTTGTTTATTTTCTGCCTACTGAGTCAGTGAGCACAGTAATTCACAGGTCTCACTCCAGTCCTCACGCCAATGAAGGCTGGCTGTTTCATGAGTATAACGATAGCCCATAAAATAGCGACAACTTCTGACAGAGATGTTGGCAGCATCTAAAGCACGGCAAGTCTGCCGTGCCAAATGGATTCCTGTTTTGTCCCCTATGTACCAGTTCGTGGTAAATATGTTTTGTTGTCTTCTTCTCCCCTCGACTTCATGTGATAGTTCAATCCAAGTCTGACCCTTCTATCCAGTACAACCCCTTTTAAAACCCAGGCTGCGTGCTAACTGATGAATGAAAATGTAGCTGAGCAAGCGTAGAAATGCCTCTGACTGTCTTGCATCTTCAAGGCAGATCGCTTCCTTAGGAGAGGGATTATAGGATTCCAGAATAAATCCAGGAAATCTGTTTACTTGTTGGTAGTTGTTAATCCTGTCTTGATTGCTTCTTACATATTACATTCCATTTTGGAAAATGTAATATAGAGAGAGCAAGATCTTCCTTTCTTTTTCTTAAGTCCCCCCACAGACCATCTCTCTCCTTTATTTTTGGCATTCCAATGGCAACCACCCTGCTTTTCAGTTTCTCACATTGACCTATGATTGTGTCAAGAACCTGAGGTGTGGCACCAGCACTGGGCTTCTGACCTGCAGACCCGCTAGTGGTGTCCCTGCTCATCCAGCCAGGAAGTTGTAACTGAGCATGTTTTTCTCATGACGTGGCTCACCTGTGATACGTGAGGGCGTAAGGCAAAGACAAGCGCTGTTTGCAGGTGAGCGTGACCATTGCAGCATCTACCCTCAGAGCTACAGAGCTAAGTGGGCAACAGCTTTCCTCGGCCAATGTGCAAGATTGCCAATACTTTCACATTTCTGCATGAGGAGAAAAGCATCTGGGCCAAAAAGCCCACTTTTTAGCGAGGCAAAGGGTGGGAAAAAAGACACTCCCTAGACTAGCCAATATCCCGATAGAGATGCACTTTTTGTTTTTAGAAAGAAGCTTCATTCTGCACCCAGGTGAAAGTTAGTTGAAACTGGTACCTGCTGGTCTTCTTTCTGCTTAGTTCTTCCTCAGTTCTTTCTTTCCTCTGAAAAATTGCAGTGACGAACAAGCCAGCCTGCTGAGTTTATAATCAGACCAATCCTAACAAAGAATGTCATTCCCAAATAGTGAGATGGTTGTAAGCTATTGGGAAAGTCATGAATCATCTCCCATTCTGCATGTTCAAATTCTTCACTATTTTCTCCTTACCGTTGATTTAACTGTAACTTGCTTTAAAATAGCACTTGAAATTCCTAATTTTTCGTAACGATAAGTTCTTGGTACCATAATAGAAACGTTGTGCTGAGAAGCCACGATAAACATGTGGCAATGTTTGTATATATATATTTTGTCTTCCCTTAGATGAAGTAATTTTGTAATTTGAAACCTTAGTGGAACGATTTTTGGTTTTATCATGATCAGACATCTAAGTGCCAGCCCTCTGCTACACCCTCCCTTCAATACAGCATATTCAAGTTGCTTAAGCACCAAATTAAACTTTCACTTGCCAGTTAGCTGTCATTTTTTTCGTTCCTCTTAATTTTTATATTTAAATGAAGAGTTTAAGTATTTGCTTACTTGGGGAAAAAACAGTGCTATCCTTGTCCCATTATGATAAGCTACGTATTGGAAGGGCAGAAAGCTGAGACCACCAAGAAGATACTTAGAAGAGGGGGAAGAATTTTAGAGCCCTAAGTTGGATGTTCTTCAGGTGGCCAAAACTGAGGAGGGGGAAGAAGACCTACAGGTAGCTAAAGGGAAGCACAGGAGAGCAGCTGGGAGCCAACAGTGTGATGTGGGCATAAGGAAGTGCTCCACTGCAGTGTGTCAGGCAAAGTATTTTCAGGAACTGTGGAGAAGAGCTAATGCCATTGCACAGAGCCCAGCTCATCTGACGGGGTTGCTCTGCTGGTCCTTCACGTACAAGAAAGATGAACTCCCCCTGGAATAACTGGAGAGGAGAGCTGCAAGGATTGCTGGGACATGGGAGATGGAGGTGCGTGATGGCATCAGGAGTTCTTGATTTGCTTCGGCTAGAAGAGCAAGTGGGAGAAGAGTGGGGTGACTCCTGTAAATGCAGAAGAGGGAAATACCATTTAGGGAGAGCAGTTACTAAGCCTGAAGGTGTGGGCACCAGAGAAAATGTGTGCCGCCTGGCCCTGAGTAAATTTAAGCTGAAAACTGGAAGAAAACTCTTAAGGCTTAGAAGATCTGGGTTCTGCAACAGCCTTCCTGTGGAAATAAAGAAAGTAGAAAGCACCCAGCCAACCCCTTATTGCTTAACATGGAGTTCAGTGAGTTTATGATGGGCCCGGAGATCTCTTCCAATCTCTCCTTCCTCCAAATTAACTGCCTCGTCAGGCATTGTCTTTCAAGATATGTGTTCCCTGTTCACTTTTTAATTGCTCTCCTGTCCTCTTGTTTGAAGGACTGAACTGTTGCTGATCGAGTATTTTGATGGCAAAAAGTGCTATGCTGGCAGGATCGCTTCACTTGTGGATTGTGCTTAGGTACTTGCTGACCCTTCCCATTTTCTGTCCCCATTTCTTTAGTCACTTCTTGTTACTAGATCCTATACTTCTGATAGTGCCTTGTCTTTTTGTCGATGCTTAATACGTTTTGCTCCCTTTTTTATTTAAAAGCAAGAAGTTTAAAAACAAAAAACAAACAACCCCCCCACACACACACCTTCTACCTGTTTGTCACAGTAAGGGAAACAATTAATTCCAGTTGAACATTGGGTTTGAAGCCAGATGCCCTTTAGGCTGTATTCTTAAGATAATGAGCCACTCTTCTATGCTAGAGTTAGTGGATGAGCTTGGTTTATTCATATTGCTTTCTTCTGCTTCTGTTTACTGCTGCTCTAAGAGAGTACTGAAAAAGCCTACCCCGCGTATGTTAGCGTGAGGTGCTGTCTGAGGGAAAACTTGTGGCAGCACCTGTGGTATTGAATTAAACAGCACCGGTGAGTGTTCCCGTGAACTGGACCTTGATCATCTGCAGTGCTAAATCGTTTGGAGGTTTACAGGTACAGGTTTGTCCCACGTCAGCTGGAAAGCTCCACAAATTCCTCGGCACCACTCACGAGTGGGAGTGGGCCAGGGGATTTCCCCGTGGACATTTTGGATGCAGTTACTCTGCATCCAAATTTTGCACAACAAAACGCAACCAAATGCACAAGGGTAATTGTGCCAGTTGGCCTCCATTCCAGGGAATGGTCCCGGGCACATGTAATTTATTGTTGTAGAGAGAGTTTTTGTATAGTTCCGGGAAAGGAAATTGGAAAACGTGAGTGCATGCTTAGTGAGACCTGGGGAAGGTTACTTATCTTTGGTGTCTGATCATTAGTGAAGTTGGTGTCTCAGCAATACAGCGAGGATAACGCTTCCCTTTCTCTCACACTGTGGCTGTTGTGCGAGACGTTTGGGCCACAGACTGTCTCCCTCTCTCTAGATGACACTCTGTTAAATTGGGCCCCTGCATTGCTTCCAAGGCACTCCCCCAAAACCAGACATTTAGTCTTCATGACGATGAAGAGCAACCACCGTTCTGAGTGGTAAAGCCACTCCCTGAGTCGTGCAGTGCCAGTGTTCGTTGCTTTCTCTTCTTGTCATTTTCTGAGCTCCTGAAGTGCAGGAAGGCTGGAGGCGAGAAGCTGTCAGCATCAAATACTCGGAGGAAGAACATTTATATCTCCATTTTACTTTCCTCAATTATAGACTGTATTGGCAGGGCAACAAGTAGGCAGGCAGGTTGCCTGGCCAGTGCCTGTGCGGTTCTGGCACAGAGGATCAAGCGCTTTGTGCTTCAGAGCTGTCAGGCTGGCACTTTTCACCACTCAATGCAGCTCTAGATTAAAGCTAAATGAAAATAGAAATTTTGCTTCAGAGCTTGACCGTGTCATTTTGTTCCATCCTTTTACTTGTTCAGTGGCTACAGAAGGGAGCCACTCCCTCGGGAGGAGCATCCACTGAGTTATGAACATGCGTGATATCAGAGCATCTTTGTGTATATTTACGCATGAGATCATCAGGAGTAGGGAGGTGATCGTGCCCCTGTACTCGGCACTGGTGAGGCCGCACCTCGAATCCTGTGTTCAGTTTTGGGCCCCTCACTACAAGAAGGACATGGAGGTGCTGGAGCGTGTCCAGAGGAGGGCAACGAAGCTGGTGAAGGGCCTGGAGCACAAGTCTTATGAGGAGCGGCTGAGGGAACTGGGGTTGTTTAGCCTGGAGAAGAGGAGGCTGAGGGGAGACCTCATCGCGCTCTACAACTACCTGAAAGGAGGTTGTAGCGAGGTGGGGGTTGGTCTCTTCTGCCAAGTAACTAGCGATAGGACAAGAGGAAACGGCCTCAAGTTGCGCCAAGGGAGGTTTAGATTGAACATTAGGAGAAATTTCTTTACTGAAAGAGTGGTCAGGCCTTGGAACAGGCTGCCCAGGGAAGTGGTGGAGTCACCATCCCTGGAGGTATTTAAAAGACGTGTAGATGAGGCGCTTAGGGACATGGTGTAGTGGGCATGGTGGTGTTGGGTTGACGGTTGGACACGATGATCTTAGAGGTCTTTTCCAACCTGTATGATTCTATGATTCTATGATTACAGCTGCTGTTTTAAAGATCTCTGTAGTACATGAAACCTTTGGCAGTAAAATTGTAAATCCACGCAATGGTGTGTTAAGCACACAAATCCAATTAAATCCTTTAAAGAGCCTTGAAAGCCTCTCCCAGAGGGTGCAGAAATGGTTATTTGTGATTCTCTTGAGCTGCCTTTTATGGCAGCTTGCTTAGAGTGTCTGTGGCAAGTAGTCTTCTGGGGGCTTAACGCTGCACATGGTAGGTTCTTTAAACAAGCAAATGGATAAACTTAAGACTTGGTTTTACTCTTTTAACAGCTCCTACCCAAATGGGAGGCCTGAGTAGGCTGCTTTTAGCAGGGGAACATGCCCTGACTGCGCAAGAGGTAAGGAACTCTCTTCTCTCCCTTACCGCGAGCCCTCAGTTTAAAGAGAACTCTGAAGAGGAATGTTTGACCGGTGGGAAATGAAATTTAAGGTACCTACCTCAGGTGCGTCTGAAGTGTGAGCCCTGTGATACGAGTCTTGTATCCCAACCATGAACGTAGAGGTTGGGCCCAGTTTTTATATGGGTTCAATATTAACTCTGCTGACTGAATATTTGGCCAGACCAGGCAAGTCTGCCCCCTTGAGAGGATAGTGTCACCGGTGGAAAGGTTGAAATACAGTGACTGTTAACAAACAGGCGGTTTCCAAACTCTTTTGGGCAAGGGTTTCATATGCTTGTGTACTGCCTCACACAACTGTGGCCTTGGCACTAACAGCAAAATAAATACCTGATAATTTCCATACAGTCAATGTCATTATGTACCCATTCTGAAACCATGCAAGTGCTAACAAGCAATCAAAGTATTGCAGGATATTCCTATTCACTAAGTCTTTATGTCTAAAAAGAAGTTTGTAGTTCAGTTGCCATCAAAACCATTTTGTTTTTACGAAGGAGTCTAGTAAATAAAAGTGTTCCTGCATGTCTCCAGTAGTGCTGAGATCTCTGGTCTTTCTTTAGACTAATTATTATTTATGATCTATTTTTTGGGCCAGCTTTGAAAATTGTTCAAAAGGTGGCTTGTATATTGGGCAAAATAGGTAGTCACTGCCATAAACCTCTAGCCTGGAAAGAAGAGCTGTGGAAGCGAGGAGGGTTTCTTTTTTCTTTTTCTTTTTTTTTTTTTTTTTGTGGTAATTGGGAGGAAAAGCAATAATTAACTATCTATGTGTGATACCTCCAAATGCAAAATGTGACGTGGATTGCTCCTGTGCTGCCAAGACTGAGCCAAGACTCCTCAATGCTTTGCACACTGGTTTGAGCAGTGGAAGTCTTTGTGCAGATGCGAGTACTGGCTTTCTGTGCTGCAGCATGAAAAATAAGAAATGGTAGGGTAAGGTTGGCAGAGAAGTGAAAAGACATTGATTATTTTGAGCTAAAATGAGAATGCCCTGTAGTTTTCAAACTTTGAATCTCTCTGCTTGGCATTTAAAAACTGTTTTTATTATGCTGTTATGTTTAAATGAGGGGGAAGGTGTATTGTAGTCACAGATGCTCAGTTCCATTAAGAAGGGTCTTTGCCTTCTGAGTTGAGCTTTCTTGGTTTTACATGAAAAGTGCCTCAAGTAGTACGACTTCAGATGGCAGTGAAGGAATAAAATCTACATGTGAATTTAGAGACAAATCAAAGAGGATGGTGTGTGATTGTTTTAGTATGTGAACTTTTTTTAATCAGGATTTTCTTGTTTTTGAGCAAAAGACCCGCTTCCCATGTGCCTACATAAACCCCATTTTCTCTGATAGAAGCATGCAATATGGCTTGTGATGTAATGTTTACTTTAGGTATAAGCTGTACTATGCAGTGCTCTTTTGGGCTTGTAGCATTCTTTTGAAACCTGGCCCTCCACATCAAAGAGGCAAGCTGTGTCATCTGCTTTCCCCCAAAATGTAGAGCAAAATAACTGTCATAAATACAGTCTGACCAAAACTAGTTGAGGGATTTGTTGACTGTTGTTAGAATCATGATGGGTCAGAAATTAGCCTGTACTTACTAATGAGTTACTGTATTTTAATTGCCCTACGCTATCTGAGAAGCAGGTAAGTGTCAGAGCGCTTTCCCAGGGAATCAAACTACACATCTCTGATTCTTTCAGAGGGTCCCCTATGTAAACTGCATCCTCCGGAAGAATCTGGGTGCTTGGCATTCTCAAAGGGACCCAAGTGGATGAAGTTCAGTCCTCCTGACTGCATGTCAGCAGGAATTACGTTTCCAGCTGTGCTTCTGTGCACTGAGAAACTTCCTCAGTTTCTTTGCTTGGCAGACCTGGTGTGTCTTCCATTCTCCTTTGCTTCCTTTTGTTTCAGTGTTTCAGTGGTGATTAATTACGCAGCAAATATTTCTTAGGCTTGTGTTTCCCCAAATGCAGTAAATATCCTAAACCTATGTAGACTTGGGTAACTGTGTTATAAGGGGCCTCAAACAAGAATACACCCAAGGACATAATTTGCAACTGTCAATGGTCTATCCTGGAGGAGTAAGAATACACCCAAGGACATAATTTGCAACTGTCAATGGTCCATCCTGGTGGAGTGTAGATAAACCAGCAGACACCAATTGAAACCAAGATAAGGAACGTGAAAACTTTACAAACAGAGAGATAAGCAAAGACAAGACCATATATGGAAAAGAAGAATAGAATGACTATGTATAATTCTTCTGGGAGATCCAATGTATATGTACGATGTAGGACGATATAAGCTGTAACTGATGCAACACGCGGCATGCATGTTAGGAGGAACGATCCCCTGTGCATCCAGCGCTGTTAATAAAGAGAATGCCTGCTTCTTAATGCTGCCTTGGGGTTAAGAGGTTTATTCCCGATTTTGGTGACAACTTAACAGGACTTCTGGCTTCCCGTTGTCCTGGATTCAGCTGGGATAGAGTTAATTTTCTTCCTCATAGCTCGTATAGTGCTGTGTTTTGGATTTAGTATGAGAATGATGTTGAGAACACAGTGATGTTTTAGTTGTTGCTAAGTAGTGTTTATACTGAGTCAAGGACGTTTCAGCTGCCCATGCTCTGCCAGGTGCACAAGAAGCTGGGAGGGAGCATAGCCAGCGCAGCTGACCCAAACTGCCCAAAGGGGTATTCCATACCATATGAGGTCATGCTCGGTGTATAAGCTGGGGGGAGTTGGCTGGGGGGCAGCGATCGCTGCTCGGGGACTGGCTGGGCATAGGTTGGCAGGTGGTGAGCAATTGCATCGTGCATCACTTGCTCTCTATATTCTTTTTATAATTATTATTATTATTACTACTACTACTACTACTACTATTATTTTACTTTATTTAAATTATTAAACTGTTCTTATCTCAACCCCCAAGTTTTCTTACTGTTACTCTTCTGATTCTCTTCCCCATCCCACTGGAGGTGGGGGGGAGCGAGCGAGCAGCTGTGTGGTGTTTAGTTGCTGGCTACAGTTAAACCACGACACCGTCCTCGGGAGCGTGGACAGAGCGTGATGGTGTGCTCCCTCTGCCCCCAACCTGACTTTTTCCCTAACCCTGCCCAAGCGATAATCACCTGGGTGGACCGTGATGGATGCAGATAACAACACAATAGGCGATGCATTCACCTAACCACAGCGCTGATCAATGGGTGACTCAAGCCAAATTTGGAAGAAACTAACTGCAGTCGGTATGTAAATATGACTATGAGTCAATCATCTTACCCCCATAAATAGTGGGCAGCCCAAGAGCCCTTTCAGCTCTCCTGCACAGCAGCGGGCTGTGAGGATGGCAGGGAATGTGCTGATGCGCAGACAGGTCAGGTGCTGAAGGGGTTTTAATTTCATCTAAGACCAAAAACTCATGGATCCGGCTGCACCTACTACATTCAGTTTCTGACGCAGTTGGGAACATCACCTGGGGTTAAGGTTCTCTAATCCTTATGTCACGGATGGAGTGAGAGAGAGATGCACTTCACTTGTAAAAGAGAAGTAGCAATATGTTTATTGATGTAAGACAGCAATTTAACAAAATTTGATAGTAAATGCAACAGTGAGTTAACAAGGTACACTTGATTAGTTACTGCATGGAGGACAGGGTCAGACAAAACTGTCAGGGAGACCTCCCGTTGAGTTATGGTGTTCAGAGAGGACTCCCTTGCTTTCTAAATTCCTTCCCTTAGAAAGGAGTCTAGGTGCAGCTGGATGCAAACTTAGTCCCAGACTTGGTCAATGGTTTATGTTTAAAGGATTATATATGTACACAATCAATCCTTTATATCACTTAGCTAAGATTTCAAAGTTTCAGTGCGCTTATTCCCAATTCACTTACCGAGTATCTGGCATGATAAGGATTCTCTCAACCTCAAGGAGCAAGCCTGAGAGGCGTCCCTACTCAAGGGGAGATCCTAGTGTGCAGCCCACTGCCATGCAGGAGAGCTGAAAGGGCTCTTGGGCTCATGGTCATATTTACATACCAACTGTGGACAGTAGTTTCTTCCAAATTTGGCTTGAGTCACCCATTGATCAGCGCTGTGGTTAGGTGAATGCATCACCTATTGTGTTGTTATCTGCATCCAACACAACCACACACATTCATCTCGGTCGCCACAGGTGGTCATTGCTTGAGCAGGGTAACGGGAAAAAGATCGGGGGCAGTGGGAGCACACCGTCGCAGTAATGCCAACCTGGATCCGATACTTGCAAGCAAGGCAAAGCTGGTCAGGGATGTCAAGGTCGGTGTAAGCCCTGGCTGTTGCGACCCTGAAATAATGGGGTCTCAGCTCTCAAGGAGAGTGAGCAAGGAAAATAGAAGACTGCAGGTGCTGGACATCAGAGGAGCACCTATTCTGGGGAGTTTTAGTGGGAATCTCTTGGTCAGCAGCGCTGAAGGGCAGTAGAGCTCAGTACAGCTGATCTTCAAGGACAGCATCCTCCAAGCACAGCAATGGTCCATATCAAGACTCAGTTGAAACTTGAAAATGAATTCAAGGGCACCATAACGAGCTGTTACTCCTTCAGGAACAGTTAAAAGAAGAAGCAACTACAGCATGGGATCACTGCTAAATTTAGTAGGAGTAGGTATAGATAGAGATGAGATATTCTGTGCGCTCTTTATCTCAGTTTTCATCACAAGCTTTCCCAGACCTCTGTGCCTCAAGGCAGGACTCTGGAGGAGAACAGTCAGCAGTGGATGGGAATCAAATCAGGGGCTACTGGAGCAAAGCCAAGCCTTACCAGTCCGTGGGGCGAGAGCGGCTGCATCCAAGGGTGCTGAAAAAGCCAGACAATGTCCCAGTGAGGCCACCCTCCATCATCTTTCAAAGGTTATCGAGGCTGGGGGAACTCCCTGACAACTGGCAAAAAGCAAATGTTGCATGCCTCTTTCAACGTAGCCCAGAGGATGAGCTGGGGAGTTAAAGGCTGCTTAGACTGACTTTGAATGAGGAACATGTCCCACAGGGTGTCCTCTCAGATTGCATTTCTGGGTGTCTGAAAGAGAAGGTGACTGGATGAACCCAGGGCTGATCGTGCCTGACCATCCTCACTGCTTCCTACGATGATAGGAACACATCTGCGGGTGAGGGGAGAGCAGTGGGCGTCATTCACGGGGACACAAGAAAGGCTTTCAACACCATCCCCCACAACAGTCTCTTTTCCAAGAACAAACTGTCTGGAGGGATGGCCAACAGGATCCTCATGATATCCAACATGGACCAATCCAAAGTCCTGCCCCTGGCGTGGACGAATGCCTTGCGGTGACACAGCTTAGGGACTTCCCATTTGAGCTGCAGCTCTGCAGAAAAATCCCTGGTGATCCTTAGGTTTCATTGGACAAAACGTGAACTATCAGCAAAGACGACCAAAACGTCGTGGGCTGAATGAGTAGAAACACAGCCAGTGGAAGTGATTATTCCCCACTGCCCAGTTGCCACTCCCAGCTGCATGTCCCAAGGCAGTGACCCACATACAGGGCTTTGATAAACAGCCACAGAAATGTAAATAATTTCGCCTGGTGACTTAGTCCAACTCTCAAAACGAGGCAGGATGAATGCCATCTCTGGCAAAGATCGCACATAAACTGAAGGGACTGCCCTCCAGCTGCCCAGCTTTGGCCCTGTGTTGTGGTTTAACCCAGCAGGCCGCTAAACACCACACAGCCGCTCGCTCACTCCCCCCTCGGTGGGATGGGGGAGAGAATCGGAAGAGTAAAAATGAGAACACTTATGGGTTGAGATAAGAACAGTTTAATAGGTAAAGCAGAGCCACGCACGCAAGCAAAGCAAAACAAGGAATTCACTCACTCCTTCCCATTGGCAGGCAGGTGTTCAGCCATCTCCAGGACAGCAGGGCTCCATTGCACGTAGCGATTACTTGGGAAGACAAACGCCATCACTCTGAATGTCCCCCCTTCCTTCTTCTTCCCCCAGCTTTATATGCTGAGCATGACATCATCTGGTATGGAATACCCCATTGGCCAGCTGGGTTAGCTGTCCTGGCTATGCTCCCTCCCAGCTTCTTGTGCACCTGGCAGAGCATGGGAAGCTGAAAAGACCTTGACTCAGGATAAACACTACTTAGCAACAACTAAAACATCACTGTGTTATCAACATTATTCTCATACTAAATCCAAAACACAGCACTACGCCAGCTACTAGGAAGAAAATTAACTCTGTCCCAGCCAAAACCAGGAGACCCTGGCATGGTGAGCACCCTCTGGGCCCGGCTGTAGAAGCACTGCAGAGATAGTGTGCCCTGGGACCCCGTGTATCGGTTGGGGTCTGGCACTCAGAGGGCCATGGTGTTGTGCCATTGTGCACCCCATAAAGAGTTGGCTGGATCAAAAAAGGGATATGAGGGAAGCGCTAGCAGGTGTGGCCATGGCTTGGTAGCAAAGAAATAATAGTGGGATCTAGCCAACATCTCCTACCTTCATTGCTCCCAGCTCCCTTTAGATAGAAATGTTGATGTGAACTGTATTAATATAAACACGTCATGGGAACGGTTTCTCCATTCAAAGTGTTGGGAGGAAATGTGTTTCTGGAAATGGCTGCAGAAATCTACATTTACACTGGGGGAGAGAAAGGGTCATCATATTGCTGCTCCATATGCATGGCCTATGAAAAAAATCATGAGAATTTACAGACCAGTGTCAAAGTTCTGAAGAGTGAATTTTTACGCACCTATTACCCTGAGGTCTTTCCTGCATGTGTTTCTACTTTTGCCTAACATCTTAATTCAGGGGTTGATTCAGTTGCCAACGTGGAGGTTGCCACTGCCTCCAAGATACCCAGGGGTGGCTGAAGCCCCCACGTGGGACTGCGAAATGTGACCCATGACGTACAGGAGCACTTCTGGAGCAGGAGCTGGTCACCAGGCAGGGTGTATCGAAGCATCTCAGTTGAGACAACTGATTTCTCTCCCTTGAGTAGAAAAGGAAGCCTGGGCAATGGCACCCAAGGTGTCCAACATTAGAGGAGATCACTCTCATCCCTGCCCTCACCTACAAAGGAGCCACATGTACTTCACCGTGCATGGAATTCAATATGACTTGGTGTAGATGCTGCAGAGTCTACTTGAAATTGATCCTTTAAGGCAGATACATTTGGATTAGTGCAGATTTGGCTACTCAAAGTAGAGCATTTCATTAACTTTGTCTCTTTGCTTCCTCCTATGAATTGAGGGAGCTCGTGAGTTCACCCTGTGACTCGCGGTGTGCAAAAAGTGAATATTGAGAAACAGAGTCTGAGCAGGGAATGTTTTGGTGGGTCTTGGGATCTGTGCTTGACAGAACAGCATTTCTTCCATTGGTCTAAGGCTATCCCCTGTGGGGAGTGAACTTCAGAGAAGGTAACGTGGACGTAATAAACAGCAGAGGAATGTCTTTCATTTTTTATTGAAGCACGCCTGCCTTTGGTTTTGGTTTTGGCGATGAAGAAACATCCTCCTGTGCCTGTGTGCAGCTCGTTCTCTAAGTCAAGCAGGTGGGAGTTGGTGCCAACGGAGTGAAACATGCAGCTACAGCCTTTAGTGGTAGAAAGCTGAGATTTGAACGAGCCTTCTGGAAGTCCCAGCTGGCTGATGAGTGAAACCATGGGGTTGGGATGGGGTGCCCACTGAGTTTCTGACATATGGTCTTGATCTCTCTCTGTATTCATACTCCATTAGGGGATGCTCAGGAAGAGCATCAGTCAGAGATTGCTGATATCACCTAATCTGTAAGTAGAAAAAAAAGGACAACTAGAAAGGGAAGAAATCCTTTCTTATTGTTATTTAGTATTGAAATCTTTTGACTTTGACTACACTCTTGAAATCTCTCTAATCGACCACATAAGAACGGAGGAATTTTATGCCCAGAGACTTGGCTTGTTAGGGCTTTTTGCACGTTTATGAGCCCTCTGGTGTCAAATATTGGAACTGCAGTTATTGAAAGATTGAACAAGCCTCTACGGAAGGAAAAGTCAGCAAACTTTCATACACCCCTCGCTTCCCCACCTCACTGTGACCCCATGATGTCCCAAGCTTTACTGATGTCTCTCTGTCCCCACTGGCTGTTTCTTCAAACACAAAGCTGTGGTTTTCTGAGGATTTGCCAATGCCTGTCAGTTCTCCAGAACCTGCCAGGTTCTTTCAAAGCCCTGCGAATGAGCAGCTTCTGTCAGCTCATGAGGATTACTGAGCACAGCCATCCCCAGCAGTGGACATTCCCCATCTGCCAGGCTGAGGCATGCACACAAGATGGAAATGTCTCTGTCATCCCCCATTTGCACATGAGGGTCCTTCCCTTTTGCCATATCCCAGAACAAAATGACTTCTCCTCCTCCTCTGCTTTGCATTTCTAGGCTCAGACATGGTTGTAAGGATTTGCTAAAGCCATCAGCCATCACCTTGTTACTCACTGACATCCCTGACCCACCTTCCCAGACATACTCTGTTGGGTTTACGTGGCAAGGTTTTGGTAGCAGGAGTGCTGCAGGGGTGGCTTCTGTGAGAAGATGCCAGAAGCTGCCCCCATGTCGGTCAGAGCCAGTTCTAGCCAGCTCCAAGATGGACCTGCCGCTGGCCAAAGCTGAGCCAATCAGCAATGCTGGTAGTGCCTCTGGCCATTTTTCTCATTCAGCAATATCCAAAGCCAGCTGGATGGCTTTCGCCTCTGCAGACTGACTTGGTTCACCTTTTCCTACAGCAGTTTCTGTGACTTGTTGTATCGGACTCCACGCAGCAGCTTTCCACCTCCGATGTTTTCTCACAATATGACAGGATGCATCCGTAAACAGGGCATATTGCTTCTCTTTCTGTAATTTATTACACAGTGGGGCCTCTTCAGCATGGGTCACCTCCTCTGGCGACACTCCAAAGTTTTGGCCTTCTGGACAGTCCATGAGCACTTCCAAGATTCCTGGGCTGTCGGGGTTTCCCATTCAAGCCCGTTGCGTTATCAGCGTGACCCACTTACTCCATGTGGCATCAGTTATGTGATGCGTAGAGGGAACCCTCCCTTTGAACATCCAGCCCAGCACAGGCCAGCGAGGTGCCAAGAAGAGCTGTGCTTCAGTACCAACTGCTTCTGACGTGACTCGAAGCCCTTCATAGGCTGCTAATATTTCTCTTTTGGTTGAAGTGTAGGTGGCCTCGCATCGTCTATAACCCCAGCTCCAAAACCCTAGAGGTTGCCCTCGAGTCTCCTCAGGTGCTTTCTGCCAGAGGCTCCAGGTGGGGCCGTGGTCCCTGGCTGTGCTCTAAAGCATGTTTTTCACTTCTTGTCCTGTCTAGACTGCCCCAAGGGCTACCGCATGAACTGTCGCCCATGTCATTTGTACAAAGGCTTGTTGCTGCTCACAGCCCCATTCAAAACTGTTCTTCTTCTGGGTCACTCGATAGAGAGAGCTTATCATCACACTATAACCTGGAATATGCATTCTCCAAAAACCCACGACACCTAAGAAATTTGTGTTTCTTTTTTCTTAGTTGGTGGCGACAAATCTGTTTTTTTATTGATCACATCCATTGGGCTGTGACAATGCCCATCTTGCTAATTTATTCCTAAAAAGTGGATCTCCTTTTGTGAGGTCCTTTGAACTTACTTTATTTTATGGCAAAGCCAGCTTTCAGAAGAATCTACATTATTCTCCCTTTCTCAAACACTTCCTCTATTGTGTTGCCCCACACAATGATGTCATCAATCTGTTGCAGGTGTTCAGGAGTTTTGCCCTGTTCCAGTGCGGTCTGGATCAGTCCATGGCAAATGGTGGGGCTGTGTTTCCACCCCTGGGGCAGTCGGTTCCAGGTGTACTGGACGCCCCTCCAAGTGAAAGCAAACTGCGGCCTGCACTCTGCTGCCAAAGGGATTGAGAAAAACACATTAGCGATATCAATTGTTGCATACCACTTGGCTGCCTTTGACTCCAGTTCATACTGGAGTTCTGGAACGTCTGGTGCAGCAGCACTCAATGGCCACAATAGTCCACTGTTAGGCTCCACTCTCCGTTAGTTTTTTGCACTGGCCTTATGGGACTATGAAGGGTGAGTGAGTCTTGCTGATCACTCCGTGGCTTTCCAGTTGCTGTGTCCTGGTTCCGGCTGCGACAGAGTTAACTTTCTTCCCAGTAGCTTGGGGGGTGTGCTGTCTTTTGGGTTTGGTATGAGAGGAGCATTGATGGCGCATGGATGCTTTGGTTGTTGCTGGGTGGTGCTTGCACCTTTTCGGCCTCCCATGCCCTGCCAAGTGCAGGGGAAGGTGTGGGGGGGACGGGGGTGGGGAGCATAGCCGGGGTGGTTGACCCAGCTGGCCAATGGGGTATTCTATACCATGTGACGTCATGCTCAGTATAAAAACCAATGTATCCCTGTTCATGACACGCGGTCAGCAGTCGGCAAGCAGTTGCATTGTGCATTGCCTGCTTTGTATATTCTGTAATTGTTGTTGTTATCATTGTTATTATTACTGTTCTACTTCATTTTATTTCAATTATTAAACTGTTTTTATCTCAACCCGCAAGTTTTCTTACTTGTGCCCTCCTGATTCTCTCCCCCATCCCACCGGAGGGTTGAAAGGAAGATCAGCCCTTCTACTCTGCCCAACAGAAATTGGAGCAGTAGTTTTCCCGGATGGATGCCTTTTGGCTGTTGTTTTTTCTTGCAGTTCCTGTACCCAAGCTTCTAGTCTCCAGGTAGGTTCACCATCCCACTTCCTCATGGTCCTCCCCCTGGTCACGCAGATAGAACGACAGGGTGGCACGTGGTGTGTGCCACCAGTACCCTTTCCCTTGAGCAGAAAAAGGCTGACTCTTAATAGCTGAGACACTGGTCGGCATGAGAGAGGAAGACATCCTTTTTTAAATGCTGGGACAATTGTTGGGACAGTTTCTCCACAGCTGAGACACAGGCCTGTAGGGAGGAAGTGAGATTCTCTTTCTGGTCCTGGAATTGGCTGGCCAAACCATCCACAGCTGGTGCCTCCATGTCTGTCCAGCTCTTTAGCACCAGGGTGTTGGCATATGTTAAGCGGCTATCAATTGCCATCCACCTGATTTGCATTTATCTCAAAGGCAGCCTTGACCTCTCCTAAGTCAATATTCCTCAGTTATGACAGTGCATACAATTCATCAATTCTTTTCAAAATAACTTCAGAATCCAAGTAACGTCACAGCTTATTTAAGTATGATAAATAATTCAAGACTGCGCAACTTAGCTATCTAATAAATAACACACAAAGCAGAAGCAGTCAAAATGAAAATCTTCCAGGTGACTGCCTGCTCTCTGGGCAATTTCCAAAGCAAATATTCAAGTTAGTCGCCTTAAATCTTTTCACACCTGATCCACAACAGATCTCTTATTTATAGTTAGTGCCCCGTAAAGATATAACCATATCCATAACCCTTAAAAAGGACATACAATGTCAAGGAAGAATCTGAGCCATTTACAGTTCTCCTGAACTACTTATCAGTGTATTTTTATTTCTTTGAAGCCATGACAAGAGTCTCTATCATCATGGGAACAAAACCAGTGACACCTCAGTTTCACTGACGCTCAGGCAAACCTCCCACTGACTTCAAAACCTAAACCAGATTTTTACCACCAGCCTTTGATTCCCAGCTTGTGTCTCATAAAATAAATTATCCTCACACCCTCATAGACAGAGGACTAAAATAAAGCACTATTTTACTTTCAGTAACGGCGATTGGGAAGCACAGCGTGGTAGCTTGAATTACTGTGGCACATAACAAAGAGAGGATGAGTTTACAGGGGAAGGTGCCAGCCTTACGAAGTATCCATGGATCTGCTATCATAATGTTGATGTCCCATGAACTCAGTACAGGCAATGAGTCCAATGCATTCAATGCTGCTGTTGCTCAGTGCGCCTAGTGGATTTGCTGGTCATTGCAAGCGGTTACTTCTGACTATCAGCTGCCACAAGAGACAAGTAAATAGGTGCTGCACCTCCTGATTGAGACCTACTGGCCCTACCTCCTCCCAGTTCTAGCTCACACCACCCGTAAAAATGCTGGTCTTCTCATGATGCAGAAATAAATAAATACCTGTGCTGTTATCTCTCTCTTCTGACAGTTGTGGGCATCTACCGGGAGGCAAAACAGGGGTGCCTGAGCTTGTTGATCCCAAATATGCCCATCTCCACCGTGAGTATGTCCCTGCTAACAGAGGTACCAGCTATTCCCTCTGCTGTTTGGGGCACTTGCATCCTTGAAGAGCGCAGTGATGGCAGATCGCGTGAGTGTCACGACTGGAAAGAATGGGAGCATCAATGGCAGATTGCTGGAAAAGGTCTTGCTTGGCTTGTGCGAGCCAGGCCAGCAGCTTCCCCCAGCGGCTCTCCCCACTCAGAGTGGAGAGCTGAACCACTTGCGTACAATCCCACACTGCCGCTGCCCCACACTGGCCAGAGGATGCTGCCCAGGGCCCTCAGGATGGTGATGTTTGGGCCAGGGGTGCTGTGAAGGAAACCACCCTGTAAAGCCAGGGATAGCTGCAGGGCAGGCAGCAGGGGAGAGGGAAAGGGCCGCAGTGCCCCTGGGGAGACAGCTCCATCACCCAGGCTGCTCTAAGCCCCCCTGCTGCAGGACATCCCTGCCACCAGGCTTTCCCGAAGGAGGGTGACACCCCAGGTGTCAGGCTGCTCCCCCAGGACTGCCCCCACGTCTGGGATCCAGCCTGTCCCCAGGACAGGAAGGCGTGTGGGGTGCCCCAGGACCTGCTCCTACACGGTCCCCCCAGCACTGCCCTCCTCTGCGGGCTCTGCCCACTGCCAGGGCTGGAGGGAGCCCAGGTGTCCAGGCTGCTTTAATGCCCCGCAGACTCCCCCCGATTGGGCACTCTTGTGAAGCACCAAGCTTGCTGAAGGGGTTCCTTGTGCCGCAGGCCCTGGGCTTATCAGAGATGCTGTGGGGACAAACATCCCTCCTCTTGCCAGGGGAGCTCTGTCCCCACAATTAGAGCCGCGTGGCTGCCTAGGGACAAGCACCCGCTTCATCGTGTCCCTCTGGACAGCCACATCCTGCTCAGAGACAATGCTGGCCTGGGTCGAGGACGAGGGCATTGAAGGGACACTCCATGGGGACAGGGGCCTTTGGTGAGCTGTGGCCAAGTCCCAGGCAGGGGCAGGGCAGGAGCCAGAGCCTTGTTGGGGACGGGGTCACTGGGACCCACTGTCTGGGGGCAACTCTGCAGAGTGGGAGCCGTGTTGTCTGGGGGGGCACAGTGGCCCCAGGCAGCGGCAGGGTGAGGGCCGGGGCAGGGGATATTCTGCTCTGTTCTCTGCTCTGGGGAGGCCGTGGCTGGGACTGGACCAGTTTGGGGCCTGCAGTGCAAGGGAAATGGGGTGGGCTGGAGCTGGGCACTGTGACCACCCCAGCACTTCCTCCAAGCCGAGCCCTTGTGTCCCAGTGCCCAACATTCACCAGTGCTCCCCATTGCCTCCACGGACTGAAGATCCCAGTCACCCAGCTGTCCCCATTGCCCATTCCCCAAGTTGTCCTCCTACGTCCCAGTGTTCCCTAATCCCAGGGTCCCAGGGGTCAGTCCCAGCCCCCCATTTACCCAAGGGGCTGGAGAAGGCCCAGAGACAATTCTGCTTAGAGATCCTTGGTTTGAGGCTGGTGTCATCTCTGGGGGAGTCCCAGAGGGAAAGGCTGGCCTGGGAGGTGAGAGGCACTGCGAGATGGCAGTGCTGGGAGGTGAGGGGCACTGGGAGCTGGGGGGATCTAGCTTTGGGGGGCTGTTGGAGGGTGGTTTCGTGTTGGAGCAGTGGGTCATCACCGTAGGGTTTCCGGCTGTCAGAGGCGCACTGCCCGTCCCCCTCACCACCCGCAGATGCCTGGGCCCTTCCATGTGCAGCTGCCCCTGCAGGAAGCTGGACTGGTGCCGGGGAAGGTGGCTGGATCAGTGCCGGAGGCTGAGGCGACTCTGTGCCAGCGCTAGGCTTGCTGCCAGGGCTGGTGTCTCTGCCAAGCCTGGCTTTGCCCTGGGGGCTCTCGGGATGGGCAAGGAGGAGTCCTGGGAGGGATAAATCGGCCCCTCACCTTCTCCAGCTTCACCCAGCACTCACCACACTACAGAGAAAGATGAAGGTCGCAGCACTCAGCGTGGCCCTGCTCTTCACCATCCTGCTCTGCACCCCGGAAGATGCTCAGGTGAGTCCCCACTGCCATGGGGAGGGCCTCAAAGCTGGGGATGGGTCTTGGCTGCAGGACGTCAGCTCTCTTGCAGAATGAAATTGCAGTGGTGAGCCTGAAACCCCTTGACATGGCCTCTCCCTTTCCCAAGCAAGGAGCTCCTCCAGGCTCCCCTGCACCTCCAGCCCTGGGCAATGCAGCTCTCTCCCTCCCTCCCTCCATCTGTTCCCCCCTTCCCCCGCAATTAAACTTCCAGAGCTAGAGTTCCTCAGAGAGTGGTCAGACCTGTCGCTTCCCCTGGAGGGTCCACTGTAAAATCCTGTGAGGGCTCTTCTCTTGGTGCCCCCACATCTCTCCCTTTTGGCCATCCCCATCCCATCCTTTTGTCCCCCTCAGACATGCCCTCCCCGGGATCTCCTCCGTGTCCTATCTAGGGTCCCCAAATGCCCTCCCACTGATCGTTCCCAATGCCTTTCTTTCAGTCTTCCCCCTCAGTCCTTTGCCTTTCATCCTGTCCTCTGCGGTAGTGTCCCCGGATCCCCTTCCTTGAAGCCCCACTCCCAAACATTCTCCCAGTCCCCTTCGTTTTGTCCTCTGCAGTCCTCTTCCTTCTGCCCCCACCAACCACCTCGCTTGAACTCCCCCTATCTCCTCCACTTGAATTTCTTTACCCCTCACTTGCGTCCCACGCAGTCCTGTCCATTCAACACCCCTAGCCCAGTCCCTTGGGGTCCGCTAATTCACCCCAGTGCCCTGTCTTTGGGTGCCCCCCACCCCCATCAGCTTTGGAGTACCCAAATTCCCCACTCTATCCGTGTCTCCATCCCCACCCCTGGTCCTTGCCTGAACAGGTGTCCCCGGTGAAACTTGGAGGAATGGGGCTGGGGGGAGCAGAAGGGATTTTCCGCCTCAGACCAAGGGGAAGCCATGGGCCTGGGGGGACATGGGACACCTATGCCCTACCCGCAGCCCCACCAAGGTCCAATCCAGACCACGCCTTTGCTCTCCTTCCCTAGGCATTGTTGGAAGCAAGTGGAAGTTATAGCCTGGACGTAAGTAGTCGGGTGGACTTGGAGGGCATCCAGTCTGGGGAATGGGAGGGCAATTTGGTCCTCCCATCCCTTGCTGGGACTGGGGACATCTCAGTGACCAGTGAGGTCTCATGGTCTCTCTACAGGTGGGCTCCAAACTCGGGCGAGTGAAGAGGGCTGAGGTAGGTACGATGAGTTCTGCTGGCTCCAGACCCTCCCGTTGCATGGCCACGACACTCCAGAGCATCCCAGCATAGGCCCCAATAGACCCCACTGCAACCCCAGAGAACACCCTTGCACCACAGTGTTTTCCCAGGGAGGCCCCTTTCCCCAGGGCCCCCATTGCGTTCCCATTCATCCCATTACAACCCACTGCACCCCAGGATGCCCCAGTACACAGCCACGCACCCAGGTGGGCCCCTTCCCCAGGACGCCCCCTGCTTTCTGTGCACCATCATGGAAACTCATGTACCCCATTTCTCCCTGGAGGCACCTTCCCCAAGGACCCCATTGCTTTCCCCTGCCTCCCACTCCACCCCAGTGTACCCAAGCATGTCCCCCCACCACTAACCCTCCCTTTCTCCCCAGCCCCTTCTGGCTGACCGGGTGGTGGAGCTTGTGCGCCGTAGAAGCGTGGCTGCAGCTGTTCATGTCTAGGTGAGCAGCATCAGCCCCGCAAAGGATCCTGGGCCCCAGGGGATCCCTGAGCCCTCTCGGGTGGGCAGAACTTGGGTATGGGAGAGGGAAACAGAGGGGACTGTCCATGATCCATGTCTCAGGGTGAGCTGGACAGAGCTGCCCCCATGCCTTTCCTGGCACCCAGTGGGGCTCTACAGACCCAGAGGGTCACCGTGCAGGCCAGGCAAGGGCTCTGGTGCCATACAGACCCCCAGGATCACCTTGAGGGGTGGGCAGGGCTCTGGGAGCTTTAGGGGCATCCTGGGCTAATGACACACTGGGCAAGGGCCTCTAGGTGCCATATGGATCTCAGGAGAGCCAAGTTCTCTCCTGGGTATACTGAGGGCTCCAATTCCTGTCTCCTTTCCCAGATCCCTGCAGAGAGAGATAGTTGGGGCGAGGCCCCTCTCATGTCTCAGCAGACACTGGGGGTCTCATTTTGGGCTCTGTCTTTCAGGACTGGAACTGATGGTGACACCCTTGTCCCGTCCCCCTCCAGCGGCATGAGGAGATGATCATCCCTGGATGACCCCACCTGGTCCCCTGGGAGGCCTGGGCCATTTCCCTCTAATGATCAATAAACCCCTTCAGCAAAGCTACGCTCTGTGTGTCCATCGGTGTCCTTGTCCATGTCCCTGTCCATGTCCCCTCTCCTCTGCCAGCGCCCAGATGCCTGGGTTGTTTCTGGCTGCACCACTGCCATGAGCAGAGTGGCTGAGGGACCCCGGATGCCAGGGGTGTCTCTGTAAAGGAGATCCCCTTCCCACCCACCGTGTGCCCCCAGATAAGGGCACATTAGGGCAAACTGGGGTGTCCCCCCATGAGGCTGGGAGAGGTAAGGGGCAGATGGTGCCAACCTCCCAGTGTTTTGGAGGCACAATGGGAAACAGGTTCTTACCGGGGCTCTAGTGAGCACCATCCCCCAAACAGCACAATTTGGTGTCAGGACAGGAGAGGAGCGTGGACAGGCAGCCTGGACGCCTGGCTGCTCTGCCCCACTCTGGGAGGGGTGGTGGTTCCCTGCCCCATGGGTTCACCACTCCCGGGTTCACCACTCCTGGGTTCACAGGAGATTTCTGAGCTCCATGTGCCCATGTGCCTTCCTGGACCTCCAGCCCACACCCTTCTCTGGGGTACCCCCCATCACAGGCCAGGAAGGCAGGTCATGGGCACCAGATGCTGGACGGACCTCTCCCTGTCCCCCGCCATGTGTGGCTCAGCTTTGCGGGACTTTGTGTTCATTATCTCTTGGCTGTGCTTTTGTCTCTCCAGGCATGCACTGAATTACCACCGACTTTTACGTTAGGAATTTTTCCCTCGCCCCACTGCATGTGATGGGCTTATTGGGTCTTTTCCAACCTAAATGATTCTGTGATTCTATGATTCTATGATTTCATGTCTTCAGCAGTGTCGACTGCAGGGGCATATTTCCCAGGGGGCTGGGGGTTACCTGAGAGTCTCCAGGGCAGCAGAGTGCAAGCGGGACTGATGGGCAGTCTAGACTCTTTCCAAGCAAGAGGGCTCAAGTGTGGTTAGTGTCTCCCATGTGGAAGCTGGCCCATCCCTTTGA
The DNA here is from genome assembly GCF_964195595.1 of Calonectris borealis. Taxonomy (NCBI): domain Eukaryota; kingdom Metazoa; phylum Chordata; class Aves; order Procellariiformes; family Procellariidae; genus Calonectris; species Calonectris borealis. The sequence goes on along the minus strand of NW_027441456.1, from coordinate 17,398 downwards.
TCCCTACCCACATCCCCTTGTCCCTAATGCTCTTAGTTCTGTGGCTGCAGGTCTATATTCTCATTTGTCGTTGGTGTTATCACTAACACCATTATTTTTTGGCCATGAAACAACCCAGATGAGAGTCCTTGAACACCCCAACTCAATGCAGACCCTGGGCTCGTGGCTGCATGGCTGCTTTACTCAAGATGGGCAATGTTATAACTCTTTCAGTAGTCTTTGCTCTGCTACTTCTACTCACCAGAGACCTTTGCTTGAGTGTTACAGAGAGGCAGCTTCTTCTCTGAACAGCAGATAGCTTCTTGGCATCATCTCCTGTGTCTTTGTCTCTGTGGCAGAGTCCAGAGATGAGGATGAGGGCATTGGTCACACCAAAGAGAAACTGCGGATCCTCACAGCCCTCCTGGCAATGTTGTCATGTTTCCAAAAGGAGTACCACTGCTCCTCCAGGCCTTTAGCGACTGAACTAGCTGCTTCTCGGCTCAGGCAGTTCTTCAAGACTAGCTCTGTCCAAGAGGTGCTTCACATTGCACTCCATGCTTGCTCTTCCTCTTATGGGTAAGGGTGCCTTCATGTGGAGTAACAGGGAACAACGATTGTGTTTAACTTTTGCAAACTCTAGTTGACATACAGAGGAAGAGGCAACAATTTCTATACAATTTTGGCTCTTCTTTTTTTTTAATGAAACCACAAAATTAAAAAAAAAAAAGAGAAAGACTGATTCTAATATTTCTTGGGAGTTGATTCTTACACAAAAAGCACCTCTTAGAACATAGATTCAAGTCATGTGCTTGTGACCTTTATATGTCTTCTATGGGACTCAAGGGACTCAGGTGTCTCCTAAATGACTTCTTCTTGAGCGCAGTGTACACAGGAGGGGGCACTTGTTGGCTAAAGAGAAGCCTGTGTTCTGGTGGGGCTCTGCAGAGCCCTGACTTGCATCCAGTGCTTCTGGACAGTCTCATTAATGACTGAAGGGACGGAGGGGGCTCTTTACAGAATGAGTCTGGGAAGGTTTGAAAGCAGTTTGGATGAGAAGCTCAGAATTTGAAATTGTATTGTAAAATTAGAGGAAAGAGACTAGTCTGTTCTCCGTGTACACTACGAGTAAGAGGGGCGAGATGGCAGCAAAGAGGACTTGTGTTTGACTACAGTTTCTCCCAGGAAGGATGCGGAAACCTTGGAACAGAGTCATGGGATTGCTCGCGCCCCTCCTGGCACTGAAGCTCTCCCATATGCCTCTCCATTGCCTGAGAAAGTCCTTCAGGACGAGGAATAGTCTGCTTTGGGGAGTAGCAGTAGCAAGACAGGGCTTCCTTCATTTCCCTCCTGTCCTTACAGGTATCTGACCCAAGGGTTACAATGCCACGTGTGGTATAGCATGTGACACTTCTTGTGACTCTCTTTACCCATTATGGTAAAGCTGATGGAACAAGGTGTCAGGACAGCTCAACATCAAAAATTGCAGCTTATACATCTATATTACACTTCCCTGCTACAGCCTTTGCCCTTGTCTGTATTGCAAAGGCCTATTTAATTTTATGATTTGGTTTGTGCAGAAGGCAGTATGAATTTAGGAAAAAAAGCCAAACATCCTGGACAGTAAGTAATAGAGGCATGGAATCATAGAACCATGGAATCACAGAATGGTTTAAAGATCATCTAGTTGCAACCCCGCCCACAGCAGGGACATCTTCCACTAGCTCAGGTTGCTCAACGCCCCGTCCAACCTGACGCTGAACACTTGAGGAATGGGGCATCCACAACTTCTCTGGGCAACCTGTTCCAGTGTCTCAGCACCCTGATCATAAAAAAATCTCTTCCTGATGTCAAATCTAAATCTTCCCTCTTATAGTTTACAGCCATTACCCCTTGTCCTATCACTACAAGCCCTGGTAAAAAGCCTCTCTCCATCTTTCTTATAAGCCCCCTTTAGGTATTTGTCATGGTGTAACCCCGATGGGCAGCTAAGCACCATACAGCCATTCACTCACTCGCCCCACAATGGGACGGGGGAGAGAATCAGAAGGGTAAAAGTGAGAAAACTAATGGGTTGAGATAAAGACACTTTAATACATAAAGTAAAAGCTGCACACTTCATTCACTACTTCCCATTGGCAGGCAGGTGTTTAACCATCCCCATGCATAATAACTACTTGGGAAGACACATGCCATAACTCTGAATGTGCCTCCCTTTCTTCTTCCCCCAGCTTTTATTTCTGAGCATGACATCGTATGGTATGGAATACCCCTTTGGTCATTTGGGGTCAGCTGTCCCAGCTGTGTCCCCTCCCAAATTCTTGTGCATCCCCAGCCTACTCTCTGACGGGGCAGTATGAGGAGCAGAAAAGGCCTTGATGGTGTGCAAGCACTGTTCAGCAAGAACTAAATCCCTGTGTTACCAACACTGTTTTCATTGCAAATCCAAAACACAAATCCCCACACTAGCGACTATGAAGAAATTTAACTCTGTCCCACTCAAATCCAGTACAGTATTGAAAGGCCATGATAAGGTGTCCCCAGAGGCTTCTCTTCTCCGGGCTGAACAACCCCAATTCTCTCAACCTTTCTTCATAGGAGAGGTATTCCAGCTCTCAGATCGTTTCCGTGGCCCTCCTCTGGACCCACTCCAACAGGTCCATGTCTTTTCTGTGCAGGGGGCTCCAGAGCTGGACACAGTGCTCCAGGGGGGGTCCCACAAGAGCGGAGTAGAGGGAGAGAATCACCTCCCTCGACCTGCTGGCCATGCTTCTTTTGATGCAGCCCAGGAAACGGTTGGCCTTCTGGACTGCGAGCACACATTGCCAGCTCATGTCCAAGTTTTCATCCACCAGTATCCTCAAGTCCTTCTTCGCAGGGCTGCTCTCAATCCCTTCATCCCCCATGCTGTACTGATAGTGAGGATTGCCCCAACCCAGGGGCACTTGGCCTTCTTGAACTTCATGAGGTTTGCATGGACCAACCCCCCAAGCCTGTTGAGGTCCCTCTGGAGGGCATCCCTTCCCTCTAGCGAATCAACTGCACCACTCAGCTTGGTGTCGTCTGCAATCTTGCTGAGGGTGCACTCAATCCCCCTGTTTATGTCGTTGATGAAGATATAAAATAGTATTGATCCCAGCACGGACCCCTGATGGACATCATTCGTAACTGGCTTCCACTTGGACATTGAGCCATTGACTGTAACACTGTTGAGAGATGCTATTGATAATGCAGATAGCGCTGCTGATGCCATAGCAGATGCAGATACCATTCCAGATGCAGACACCATTGCAAAGGGGGTTGCAGATTCAAATACCACTGCAGAAACCTTTGCATATACCTTTGCAGATGCTCCTACCATTCCTGATAATGTTGCCAATGCAGATACCAAAGCAAATACCTCTGCAGATCAGATGCCATTTCAGATGCTGATTCCATTGCAGCAACCGCTGCAGATACCATTGCTGATGCAAAGTCAGATGCAAGTACAATGGGAGAAGCAGATGCCATTGCAGATGCAGACATCACTGAAGATGCAGAGGCCATTGCAGATACTCTTACCATTACAAATGCCATTACAGCTGCAGATAGCACTGCAGATGTTGATGCCATTGCAAATGCCATTGCGGATGCAGATACCGTTGCAGATACTGATCCTATTGCAGATATGATAATCTTACACATACCAATGCAGATACAATTACCATTACAGATGCAATCACCAATACCATTACAGATCCCAATACCAGTACAGAGACAGCGGTACCATTACAGATAGTCAAACTGATACCGAGACCATCAGCGGTACAGATACCATTAGAGATAGGGTTGCTTATACTATTTCAGCTAGCGAGAGAATTACTCATGCACATACATTAACCAAATACATGTACACATACGGAAACCATTGCAAGCACATGTGCAGATACAGGCTCTGGATGGGATGGCGTTAACTTTCCCCATAGCAGCTCTCATAGTGCTGTGCTTTGGTTTTGTGTTTAGAATGGTGTTAATAACACAGCAATGTTTTGGCTGCTGCTGAGCAGTGCTCGCACAGCAGCAAGGCTGTCTCTCCAGCCACCTGCCTCAAAGGCCGGTAGGCTGGGGGTGGGCAAGAGGCTGGGAGGGGACACAGCCAGAACAGCTGACCCAAACTAACCAAAGGGATTTTCTGTACCATATGACGTCATGCTCAGCATTAAAAGCTAAGAGAAAGGGGACGGGGGCATTCATTATTAAGGCATTTATCTACTGAAACAACCGCTATGCATACTGAGGCCCAGCTTCCCAGGAAGTGCTGGACATGGCCTGCTGATGGGAAGTAGAGAAGAATTTTTTTGTTTCCTTTGCTTCCACGTGCGGCCTTTGCTTTTCTTTATTAAACTGCCTTTAGCTCGACCCACAAGTTTTCCATCTTAATTTCTCCCCCCTGCCCTGCTGAGGAGGGGGAGTGATAGAGCGGCTTGGTGGGAACTTGGCAGCCAGGCAAGGTCAACCCACCCCACTGATGAACAATAGCTAGTTTCTTTGGCAATTGTATAGTTTCTAACAGCTCAGTACTTACTCTCACTGGAAGTTATAAAGCTACGCTGCTTCCATAACTGTCCACTGGTGTGGCATACTTCAAATGCATAGCAAGAATCAGTACAAATATTTGCAGTCTTTTCTTTGGACAGCTGGAAAGTCTTTGTTAATGCAATCAATTCTGCTGCTTGTGCACTCAGCTTCAGACTGAGTGGTGAAGCCCTTACTACTTTATTTTCAGTAGTTTCTGAATAACCTCTAACCGAGTTACCGCTCAGATAATGTGCGGACCCATCTAGACATAGTTCAAGACCTGGATGTGGAAATGGTACATCAGTTAAATATTTTAAAGTCTTTTTGTCTTCACAAGCTGTTACCACACCATTGTGATGTGGAGTTTCTTCCCCAGGAGGAGGGAGTAGACTAGCAGGATTCAGCATGTTACATTGCTTAATTGTTATGTTTTCCACCAGTAAGAGAATCAGCTCATAATGATGTATTCGCTGTGGTGACAGTGCCTGGGTAAGGTGCTGTGACAGCAGCATTTCAATTTCATGTGGTACTTGTACCACTAGAGGGGATCCAAGCACCACGTTTTCAATCTCTTCAACCAGGTGTGCTGCAGCAGCTGCCCTAGGGACACAAGCAAAGGATGCTTGAGCTACCAGACTGTACTGGTTTTGGCTGGGATACTTAAATTTCTTCATGTTCAAACAAGGTAAATGGCTTCCCAAAGTCTGGCAAACCCAGAGCAGGTGCAGGCATTAATGCTTGCTTCAAAAGCTCACCTGCCTTTACCTTGTCTGCTGTCCAGTGAAGGGTTCTCTGGCATCTTGAACAGTACTCTGTATCAGGGGCTTTGCAATTTCCCCACAAGCAGCTATCCAAGGGGAGAATTTTCACAGATGACTAAAGCCAATCATCTTGCGACCCTATAAACAGCGGCCCTAAGTGAGGCCCTTTGAGCTCTCCTGGACCACAGCGGGCTGCGCCCAGTAGCTTCCTCTGAGTGGGACACCTATGAGAGCTCACAAGCTCTCGAGTTTCCGATTCAAAGGACCACCACGGATGACAGGACCTGGGCTGAAACTCTCCTCCAGGCTCGCCCCCTCACCCAAGGAGAAATGCCAAGACATTTGACGTGGATATTTCACTGGACTCGAGGGGAGCTTTTAACAGGTATACCTTTGTATATTTATCTATCTTTGTGTCTCTTTGTGTGTGTGTGAAAATGATGGAAGTACTCCCTTCCATCCAAGTAGAGTGTAAATACTACCATCTCGAATCTGTAATTAAGTCACTGTCGTGATTGTAGTAGTCTCTACTAACTTACTTTGTAAATGTTAAATTAGTTAATTGATGAAGTGCTGCTAAAATCTCATGATCTATCCTAAAACTGTGAATGAACCTTAGACTGCTGCTAAACACATGTAATCCCTTAGATACAAACCTTTGACCAAGTCTGGGACTAGGAGTGGATCCAGCTGCACCTAAGCTCCACCAGGAGTTTAGAAAGCAAAGGGGTCTTCTCTGAACCTCGTGACTCAACGGGAGGCTCTCCCTTACCCTTTTTCATCCTCAATCTCTGTATAAATCATTCTAGCTCAAATCTACCTCAATTTTCCTTTGTATGCTTTATCCATGTAGTAAGTGATAGAGTGAACTTGCCATCGAATTCCTTTAAGTCGCACTTCTATAAATTTCTTTTGAAATCACTTTCTGCTCATACCTTTGACGGTGATTCTTTAAGCAGCCTCTAAACCACTCATTCGCGACAAATTGGTGTAGTCGGCAGGATGGCAAGTAGTATCACTGATTCTTTACAAAAACATGGAATAAGTGCAACTCCCAAATTCTCAGATGAATGGGCCCATGGTAATTGGCATGATTGGGAAGCTGTGGAAAAACAACTAAAGGTAACCAGGGGCCATATAAAAGATGGAAAAGGAATTATTTGCAAAATGTTAAGCACCTACAGAGAAGTTGTTTGTCATTTTAGGAAGAATAGCAATAAAAGGGAACTGGACCAAACGGAAGAAATAGAAGATGGAAAGGCAGCTGAATTAATACTGTCCTCAAAAATTGAGCAGCTGCAAAAACAGTTACAGGAAGAAAAGGAGGAAAAACAAAAGTTGGAAGAAAAGGTTGAGGTGATGCTAATGTGAGCTCCCAATCCCCTGACATTGTACAGATTAGGAAATTAATTGTATCCCCTGAAGAATGGGATGGAAATCCCCCCCAGTGATAACAAACTGGGGGAAAATGATTCTTTATGTCCTTCAAATCCCCTGAAGATGAAGCCAGACCCATTATAAAAACAGAAGAAACTACTGGACCTTGGCGTGGAGCAGGAAATCATACCTGAATCACCCACCATTGCTCATGCTGTGCTTGCTGAACTTTTACAAACCATCTCACTTCCTCAGAATGTGAAACTGTACCAATATATAGATGATATTCTAATTGGAGGAGATTCCCCTGAAGAGGCAGGGGAAGCTGCAACAACAGTGTGGCAAGCGCTACATAAAGCAGAAGTTGAAATCCCACCTGAGAAATGTCAGGGACCAAGTAAAGAGGTAAAATTTTTAGGTACTTGGTGGATTGCAGGTGGTGCAACAATTCCACCGGACACCCTAAGTAAAATGGAACAATTGCAGATGCCCCAATCTAGGAAAGAATTACAAGAGCTTATGGGTACTTTAGGGTGCTGGAGGAAACATGCACCTGGATTTTCTATCATTGCTTGCCCACTCTACTCACTTTTATGAAAGGGAAAACCATGGAAATGGAACCCAGAACATGAAGAGGTAGTGAAATCTCTACTACAGGGATTAAAACCACATCAGTCATTGGGACCAGTACAACCCCACGACCCTATGGTCGAGGACGGGGTTTTGCTGAACATGGTACTTATTGTAACCTGTTCCAAACTGGCCCTGATGGACTGAAAAGACCTTTGATGTTCAGCTCACTGCATTTAAAGAGACAGAACAGAGGTATTCCAAGTGGGAAAAGGGACTGTTGTCTTTAGTCCAAGCAGTGAGACAAGCTGAGAAAATACACCAGGAACAACCTGTTCAAACCAGAGGTCCATTTAACTTACTAGAAGCAATCCTAAAGGGGACTGCTCCCCCAGAAGGAGTTGCACAAAACCCCACAGTCAGAAAATGGTATGCCTACTTAACAGGAATTACAGAAGAAATGAAATTAACTGAAGGACATACTAAAGCTCCCAAGTTACAGATGCCTATAAATGCAGACCCATTAGCGTTGCAACAACCTTTTAAACCCTCACCAATTTTAAATGCACCTCCCCTCACCGAGGGAACACCAGCAGAAGACATTTGGTTTACTGATGCCTCAGCAAGAAGAATAGATGGCAAATGGCAATACAAGGCTGCTGCATTAAACATCAACACTGGCAAACAAATTATAGAAGAAGGTGAAGGTAGTGCACAAATAGAAGAATTAAGGGCAGTTGTTCTAGCAGCACAAAACGGAGCAAAAGTTATCTATGTCGACTCCTACGCTGTGTGGGCAGGTGCCACACAATGGCTTTGTCACATGCAAAGAAGTGCAAGAATGGACAAAACAGGAAGAAATTCAATGGGATGGTAGAAAGAGCTAATGGTTTATTAAAAAAGAACCTTAAGCCACAGGAGACCCCGTGGGATACTTGACTTTCCAAAATACTTCATCAATTAAATAATTGGTATGGACCCACAGGAAGCATTCTTTCTAAAAGCTGAGCCTAATACTCCCCCTTCTGACGAAAGACAATGTCTGATAACGTTACCGCCAGGGCAAGCTGTTGTGGTAAACTTACCACAAATTGGAACCGTGCCTGTGACTTTAACTAAACCCCGTGGCCCACTTGCTTGGGAAGCTACTGATAGCAGTGGTGCAAAACCTAGAATCAGTACTAGATGGATTTCTTCTTCTTTCTAAAAGGGGTAACCCCTTCGGCCTTCCCCACCGAAATATCTTTTTTTTCTTTCACAGGAGAAAATTAATCTATACCGATGGCAACGACAACAAAGGCAACCTGCCCCCAAACCAATTTGGTTTTCCCTCTTAATCGGGACAAGTGTAATCCTTCCAGTGCAGACACAAGATCCTTGGGACCATGCACTACTAAATTATACTGGACGTGTGGGAATGCTACCAAAAGATAAGCAAACCTGAACCTTGCTATTTTGGTCATACAGGGAAACAAGGCATATCTAAAAGATGAACGGAGATGGGAGACACTGTACCAAAAGGAAATTGAGATATCTCACAATAATAACAACATTCATCAAATATGATCACCTGGAACCGACTGCCCCAGGGGTGGAAACACAGCCCTACCATTTGCCATGGACTGATCCACACCGCACTGGAAAAGAGTGAGGCTCCAGAACACCTGCAATACATTGATGACATCATCATGTGGGGCAACACAGCAGAAGAAGTTTTTGAGAAAGGGGAGAGAATAATTCAAATCCTTCTGAAAGCCGGTTTTGCCATAAAACAAAGTAAGGTCAAGGGACCTGTGCAGGAGATCCAGATTTTAGGAATAAAATGGCAAGATGGACGTCGTCAGATCCCAATGGATGTGATCAACAAAATAACAGCCATGTCCCCACCAACTAGCAAAAGGGAAACACAAGCTTTCTTAGGCGTTGTGGGCTTTTGGAGAATGCATATTCCAGATTACAGCCTGATTGTAAGCCCTCTCTATCAAGTGACCAGGAAGAAGAACGACTTCAGATGGGGCCCTGAGCAACAACAAGCCTTTGAACAAATTAAACAGGAGATAGTTCATGCAGTAGCCCTTGGGCCAGTCCGGGCAGGACAAGATGTGAAGAATGTGCTCTACACCGCAGCCGGGGAGAATGGTCCTACCTGGAGCCTCTGGCAGAAAGCACCAGGGGAGACTTGAGGTCGACCCTTAGGGTTCTGGAGTCGGGGATACAGAGGATCCGAGGCCCGCTACACTCCAACTGAGAAGGAGATATTGGCAGCATACGAAGGGGTTCAAGCTGCTTCGGAAGTGGTTGGTACTGAAGCACAGCTCCTCCTGGCACCCCGACTGCCAGTGCTGGGCTGGATGTTCAAAGGGAGGGTCCCCTCTACACATCATGCAACCGATGCTACGTGGAGTAAGTGGGTCGCGCTGATCACACAACGGGCCCAAATAGGAAACCCCAGTCGCCCAGGAATCTTGGAGGTGATCACGAACTGGCCAGAAGGCAAAGATTTTGGAATATCCCCAGAGGAGGAGGTGACACGTGCTGAAGAAGCCCCACTGTATAATAAACTACCAGAAAGCGAGAAGCAATATGCCCTGTTCACTGATGGGTCCTGTCGCCTTGTGGGAAAGCATCGGAGGTGGAAAGCTGCTGTATGGAGTCCTATACGCCAAGTTGCAGAAACTGCTGAAGGAGAAGGTGAGTCGAGCCAGTTTGCAGAGGTGAAAGCCATCCAGCTGGCCTTGGACATTGCTGAACGAGAAAAATGGCCAGTACTTTATCTCTATACTGACTCATGGATGGTGGCAAATGCCTTGTGGGGGTGGCTGCAGCAGTGGAATCAGAACAACTGGCAGCGCAGAGGTAAACCCATCTGGGCTGCCGCACTGTGGCAAGATATTGCTGCCCGAGTAGAGAACCTGGTTGTAAAAGTACGTCACGTAGATGCTCACGTACCCAAGAGTCGGGCCACTGAAGAACATCAAAACAACCAGCAGGTGGACCAGGCTGCTAAGATTGAAGTGGCTCAGGTGGATCTGGACTGGCAACATAAGGGTGAATTATTTATAGCTCGGTGAGCCCATGATGCCTCAGGCCATCAAGGAAGAGATGCAACATATAGATGGGCTCGTGATCGAGGGGTGGACTTAACCATGGACGCTATTGCACAGGTTATCCATGAATGTGAAACGTGCGCTGCAATCAAACAAGCCAAGCGAGTAAAGCCTCTTTGGTATGGGGGACGATGGTTGAAATACAAATATGGGGAGGCCTGGCAGATTGATTATATCACACTCCCACAAAGCCGGCATGGCAAATGCTATGTGCTCACCATGGTGGAAGCAACCACCGGCTGGCTAGAAACATAACCTGTGCCTCATGCCACTGCCCGGAACACCATCCTGGGCCTTGAAAAGCAAGTCCTATGGCGACATGGCACCCCAGAAGAATTGAGTCAGACAACGGGACTCATTTCCGAAACACCCTCATAGACACCTGGGCCAAAGAGCATGGCATTGAGTGGGTCTATCACATCCCCTACCATGCACCAGCCTCCGGGAAAATCGAACGATACAACGGGCTGCTAAAGACAACACTGAGGGCAATGGGTGGTGGGACATTGAAGCATTGGGATACACATTTAGCAAAAGCCACCTGGTTAGTCAACACTAGGGGGTCTGTTAATCGAGCTGGCCCTGCCCAATCAAGACTCTTACATACTGTAGGTGGAGATGAAGTCCCTGTCGTGCACATAAGAAATATGCTGGGGAAGGCAGTCTGGGTTACTCCTGTGTCTGGCAAGGGAAAACCCATCCATGGGATTGCTTTTGCTCAAGGACCTGGGTGCACTTGGTGGGTGATGCGAAAGGATGGGCAAGTCCGGTGTGTACCTCAAGGGGATTTGATTTTGGGTGAAAATAGCCAATGAACTGAATTTTATTATGTCAATTGTTATATGATATTGTATATCATTATTTCTATGGTTGCTATCAATGGTATAGCAGTGAAAATCACCCAGATTAATGAAGAATGAACTAACTCCGATGAAACCGAGCAAAGTGCAACGGTGATAGAACTGGACGAGCGCAGCAGTACCGAAATGAGAACTGGCTTCAGGATGCAACAGCCCAACACCACACACCATCCTTCTGGCCCTGAAAGACTGTTATGACAGATGGAGCCCAAAGTTGTGGACTAAAAGAACTCAATGGACATTTATATATATTTATGTATATATGTATGTATATGTATTATATATGTATATATATAAAAAAGATAGTGGTGATTAATTGAAAGGTATCGAAAAATGTGAGACCTAAGCATAACGTAAATGGTATGGAATAAGGGGTGGATACTGTCCTGGTTTCGGCAGGGATAGGGTTAAATTTCTTCCTAGTGCTGTGTTTTGGATTTAGTATGAGGAGAATGTTGATAACACAGAGATGTTTTCAGTTGTTGCTAAGTGTCCTCCTAGTCCAAGGACAGCTCCCGTGCCTACTGACTGAGCTAGGTACACAAGATGGGAGGGAACATAATCAGGACAGCCAGCCCAGCTGGCTAATGGGGTATTCGATACCATGTGACGTCATGCTCAGTATATGAATGGTAGGCGTGATCCAGGAAGTGCCGATCGCTACTTGGTTATCGGTCAGCGCGGGTGGTGAGCAATTGCATTGTACATCACTCATTTTGTATATTCTATCATTATTTATTATCATTATTCTCCCTTTTCTGTTCTATTAAACTGTCTTTATCTCAACCCACGAGTTTTTCTCACTCTTACCCTTCCGATTCTCTCCCCGTCCCACTGGGGGGCGGGGGGAGTGAGTGAGCGGCTGCGTGGTATTTGGCTGCCTGCCAGGTTAAACCACGACAAAGCCACACCAGGTGGAGAAATCAAAATAGGGTGCCAGGCAATCCATGGCACAAAAACCCACCGAAATTAAAATATACTACACTAATTTTTTTAAAGCAAGAAACAACGAGCAATCTTGCTATGAGATACCAGAACCAGATTGTTGGTACAATTTCCCTTTTACACAATGTGTATTCCTATTCTGCTTCTGGGGTAGTCATGGTGTAGAACTATTGTTTGATTTTATGATTATCGAGTGCAAAATGTGGAATTTGTGTACGATGGGGTGGCCATGGCTTGATGCATACGTACTTTTTGATGTACCTACACCTGATCTAAATTTATCTGTAATAGCACTACACAATAATATCAGCTTTCATAGGCGGGAATGAATTATTAAAGACGAGAATGAAAATCAACAAATTCCATCTTCAAAGAGAACCAAAGGAAACACCATTTCGATAGGAGGCCGAATTGAAAATCACACTAAATGTATGACAACAACCTTACACATTATTGTAAAGAATGTCGAAGAAAAAGACAACATACATACCTGTCCTTTTAAACACTGGCATACTTTTACTATATCCCATTCAGCACTCACCCCAACTCTCTGTCCAGCCTAGGTCTTCAATTCAAGATTGAAGCCTCCTATCAAACTGTCTCCTCACATTTGTAACATTGGTCCGTACATAAGTAAAAACATAGGACAACAGCAAGTGCTATTTAATCCATCACGGTCTCTCAAACGAGTGGAACTATCAATGCAAGTTAATATCTCCGCAATTAAACCTACCTGCTCCCCATTCCTGAATACATCCTATTCAGGATGGTAAGTGGGCTTGCATGGACGAACCCTCACCTCTCCAAAACCATCAAGGAGAGCTGTGACTGGCCATCTGGGAACGGGACTAGGAATACTGAACGGCATAGACGCTGAAGATTTAGCAAACAAAATAAGTTCGGCGACAAGTGATTTACATAAATTAGAACACCCATTACGATCTTCTTTGACGGCACAAGGAACTAGTCAATGGCTTTTGGCTAATATATCGCCGAAGTGGGAAAGAATTCATGAAAAAGACCACCAACTAATTATAGATGCATTTGGCATAACCCAGAATAATGTTTCTCTATCTCTTAGCTGCACCCAAGCTCAACTGTGCATACAATCAGCAATTGTGGATACCGTGGCAGCAATTATACGGGAAGGTGATGAGGGCACCCTGCCCACTGAAATCCGAAAGGTAATTTGGGATAATGCAACTAAATTTGAAAGGGAATTCCAATCTTGATGGAGTCTAGTCAATTTTACTTATGATCCCACTGACAGCAAAGCCACAGCTTTTGTTTTGACAATACACAATGCTTCGGTGTGCACCATATACCCAAGCATTGCGCTGGGATTAAATCACAATGGAACTGTCCTCTATCCATTAGAACATGGCGTATGGCCCCAACAAAATGGGAACAAATGGCAAACTATTGATGTTGATGCATGTGTTGTACGTGAACAACAGGGATTTATTTGTGAAAGCAATACCATTGAGGCCCAAGACATTTGTCTTGACACTGAACAAAATGTTTGTCATTTTGAAATACATCCTGATGAAACCCCTGAAACTGTACTTGTATATGCTGGAAATGGATGTGTTTGCATGAGAACTCTTTGTGACTCTATACTTAGAGACAGCACCACTGTGAGGACATATAATCACTCAAATACCCGTAGTTGTAATTTTACCAAAATTATGGGATGTGATGACTATATGCAACTATTCGGCTCCTGTTACAACCCATCAGCTGCTACAATAGAACTATACGTCTTATCAAGATTTACTACTTACCCCTATTGGAATGAATCTCACATTGGTGAGAAAACTGTTGAAACATGATGACCTGAGTCAATTGCTAAAATGAATTTGAAACAGCAGACAAAGAACTCCGATTACCACTCATCATGATGCAGAGAAGATACACCATGTCCTAGAAAGAGTGAAGAAAGATGGAGAACATCTCTGGTGGGACATCTTATTTGGATGGTCACTGACAGCTATAGGAACTGTGAATCGGATGTTACATCCCGTCATAATTTTACTAATTTCTGTTACATTAAGCTTGTTGTTGATCATTGTTCTGTATGTTAGAGTGTGGAAAATAGCTAAAGGGGTCACACTATTACCAAAACCTCCTCGCATACATAACATTGCTTAATCACATTTAACAAAACCTTAATAATTAAGTAGACCAACCAAAAATTTCCCCCAAATTACAATTGGAACGTGGCATTGATCTGTTTATAGGCACAGAGGCAAGAGGCGACCACACTGCCACTCTGTGATCAAGATGGATTGACTTTAGTCATGAGGTGGATTGTGGTGGTGCATCCCACCCACCCCCCTCTACCGGGCCGCTCCATGGTCTCAGAAACTCCTGTTAAACCTTGGCTTTGGAATAATAAGTCAGGCGGTGAAGCGTCCCTTGACCGTATCAGGAACTCTTGCATAGCTGAGGTGGGGGAATGTACTGACCGTACCAGGAACTCCTGCTGCCTGGTCCAACTGGGGGACAAGAGCGGGGATAATTCGTCATCCACTGACACCCTTATCTGAGTCGTAGCTCAAGTAGAACGATACCGTTTTTACTGAAACCTTGAGAGTTTTCATAGATGACTAAAGCCTATAAACAGCGGCCCTAAGTGAGGCCCTTTGAGCTCTCCTGGACCGCAGCAGGCTGTGCCCAGTATCTTCCTCTGAGTGGCACGCCTATCAGAGCTCGCAAACTCTCAAGTTTGCGATATTCAGAGGACCGTCGCTGACGACGGGACCTGGGCTGAAACACTCCTCGAGGCTCCATCCCTCACCCATTGAGAAATGCCGAGACATTTGACGTGAATATTTCACTGGACTCGAGGGGATTTTTTAACAGGTATACCTTTTGTACATTTATATATATTTGTCTGTGTGCATGTGTGTGAACTAATTTAGATAACTGATAGTAAGCATAATCTGTAATTAAGTCACTGTTGTGATTGTAGTAGCCTCTACTAACTTACTTTGTAAATGCTAAATTAATCAATGATTAACTGCTGACAAAAATCTTGTGATCTATCCTAAAACTGTGAATGAACCTTAGACTGCTGCTAAAGACATATAATCCCTTAGACATAAACCGTTGACCAAGCCTGGGACGAGGAATGGATCCAGCACCTAGACTGCATCAGGAGTTTAGAAAGCAAGGGGATCTGCTCTGAATCTCGTGACTCAATGGGAGGGTCTCCTTATCCTTTTTCTATTAGACATAAACCGTTGACCAAGCCTGCGACTAGGAGTGGATCCAGCCGCACCTAAGCTCCATCAGGAGTTTAGAAAGCAACGGGGTCTTCACTGAACCTCGTGACTCAACGGGAGGGTCTCCCTTGCCCTTTTTGTCCTCGGTCTCTGTATAAATCATTCCAGCTCAATTCTAACACAATTTTCCCTTTGTATACTTCATCCGTGTAATAAGTAATAGAGCGAACCTTGCCATCGACTTCTGTTAAGTGGTGCTTTTTATAAATTTCTATTAAAATCACTTTTTCCTAATACCTTTGACGGTAGTTCTTTAAGCGGCCTCTAAACCACTCATTTGTGACACTCCTGCTCAGACTCCTACCTCAGGGAAGTTGGACTCCTCGTGGTTAGTGCCTCTTTACTTTTGCACGCTTTGTTTTCATTGTGCTGTCTTATGCCCAGATCTTCAGGGCGGTGCTGAGGATCCCCTCTGATCAGGGACGGCACAAAGCCTTTTCCATGTGTGTCCCTGTTTATCAGCACTACCGTGGTCGCCTACCTGAAGCCCCCCTACATCTCCTCCCCAACCCAGGACCTGGTCGTGGCAGTTCTGTACACGGTGGTGCCTCCAGCAGTGAACCCCCTCATCTACAGCATGAGGAGCAAGGAGCTCAAGGATGCCCTGAGGAAACTATATGAATACACATTATTCCAGCATTAATGAGGTGTCCACTACCCTCATACAACTCCCACGAATTCAGTAAAATCCCAGCCTATCTTTTGCTCTTCTGTTTATGTATTTTGTATTGGTTTGTTAATCCTGTGGTAATATTAATTCTAATTAAATAATATTATTCACCCAACTTCTTCTTAGCCTTCGAACGTTTTTTGTCTGGCTGGTAAACCTAATGTACAAAAAGAAGTAGGCTCTTTGCAGAGATAAAGAAAGCAAAAGATAATAATTTGTTTCTACTCCTATCTCTTGTATCTCCTCTGGAGCTTGGGGCCCAGCCCCAGTAGGCAGAAGGGATTCAGGAGCCAAGCTACCGCATGGATGAGCAGCCCTGGTGGCCCTCGGGGCTGCCCCTCGCTGCCTCAGCGGGCACTCCCTCTCTGTTGCTGACGAGTCGGAGCTGCTGATTCCCTGGAGCCATGGCCATTGACAGCAGCAGGACATGGTCTTTTCAGTGCTGGTCACTCCACACTGTCCTGCTGCGTCCTTGCATTTGCGTAAGTCCTAAGGTCTTGTGTAACTTTTGATGGTCCCGTTGTGTCCACAGTAGCATCCCTGTGGCTGCAGGCAGGAGCAGACCATGTGAACCACTGTGTCAGAACTGGCCTCCCTGCTAGCACCACTGTCACTGAGGGGTCTCCTCAGGGCTGGACACCTCTTCCAAAGCTGGTGCCAGGAATACACCCAAGGAGCTGCTCCTAGAAAAGTCATAGGATCATAGAATCACAGAATAGTTTGGGTTGGAAGGGACCTTTAAAGGTCATCTAGTCCAATCCCCCTGCAGTGAGCAGGGACATCTTCAACGAGATCAGGTTGCTCAGAGCCCCGTCCAATCTGACCTTGAATGTTTCCAAGGATGGGGCATCTACCGCCTCTCCGGGCAACCTGTTCCAGTCTCTCACCACCCTCATTGTAAAAAATGTCTTCCTTTTATCTAGTCTAAATCTACCCTCTTTTAGTTTAAAACTATTCCCCCTTGTCCTGTCGCTACAGGCCCTGCTAAAAAGTTTGTCCCCATCTTTCTTATAAGCCCCCTTTAAGTACTGATAGGCTGCAATAAGGTCTCCCCAAAGCCCCCTCTTCTTTGGGCTGAACAACCCCAATTCTCACAGCCTTTCTTCATAGGAGAGGCGTTCCATCCCCATGATCATTTTCGTGGCCCTCCTCTGGACCCACTCCAACAGGTCCACGTCTTTCTTGTGCTGAGGGCTCTAGAGCTGGACGCAGTACTCCAGGTGGGGTCTCACCAGAGCAGAGCAGAGGAGCAGAATCACCTCCCTCAACCTGCTGACCACGCTTC